>NC_056726.1:345732600-345740100 GCF_019279795.1 Protopterus annectens | reverse complement strand
CATTGCAGATCTCATTTTGTGTGACTTCTTATATGGCTTACATAATTATTTTATAGTTATTATTATTTATTGTTTAAATGTGCTTTTAGTGCTGATGTGAAGCTGTTTAATGTTTTACAGTAGGGAACATAACCTTATGTTTTGTACAGATAGATTTGTGTGCGATGTTGAAGCAATTATGTAGCTATAGTTTAATCTCGTTTACATGGTTGGTTTGACCTTTTGTTGAATTTGGGTTAGAGGAAGTGTCTAGGTAGGGTTATATGTTTATACTTGGGTGCAGATTTTAGCAGGGGTTGTTTTGGTTAGTGTAATCTGTGTAGTCATTGATAATGCTGGCAGAGTGATGGTAGATATATGATGTCATAGTTGGAGTGGAGATGAACTATATCTTGTTAGATATCTTTGAGGTGGGGTCAATGATTAGTATATATATATATATATATATATATATATATATATATATATATATATATATATATATGTTTATGCAGAGATATACCCATATCCGTATTGTGTGGGTGTCAATAATTATATATGTGTGTATATATATATATATATATATATATATATATATATATATATATATATATATATATATACAGAGACTGTGTGTGTGTGTATATTTGTGAGTATGTATATGTATATGTATGGGAGTATATGGGAACACCAGAGATTTTCAAGTGGGTGTTTGGTTGACAGCTATCTATTCAACCGCACATGGTCAGCTACACAGATAACTGACAGATGTGCAAGATCGGACAATTGTTGAGTTTAGGGAATATGCCCTTTCCCCAATTTTGTGCAATCTTGGACTTTAAAGTTCAAGATCTATTATTAATATTTTGAAGCAAAATTGGTTTATTCTTATGGCGTCGCATGATATAAAAAATTTGACTGGACTATGTCCTCAGATTGTGTTTAAACAACAGACTAAGCATTAAGAGTTGGGAGGGTGGCTTAATGGTTAAGGTGTTTGCCTTACAAACACAAGGTGAACGGTTCGAGTCTTACAAGGGATAATTGGCTAGGCTTAAAATGGCTTGCAAGGGCAGTTAGCTTAGTACTAACCTATTAGAAGACAGCTCTGTTATAGGATAGACCATACTAGGTTTAACCTACCTGATACAGGAATTATTCCTAGAGTTGGAACTTTTCTTTGTTTGAATTGTAGCTACTTTCAGTATATTGATAGTTCCCCTTTTTTAAACATTCTGTTACTGAAAAAAACTTTTTATTTTCAAACTGTTCCTGATTGTGAATCCTGTAATTTGGTTTATGTTGCATTTTATACATCTTGCACAGCATTCTATGTTGGCAAGACTAACAGATCCTTCAAAGACAGAATATCACAACATATATATAACATTGGGAAGGGTGCTCTAAATAATTTTTAGCTAAAAGTGTGTCTTAGAAGGTTGAATCACATAGCTTTAAATTTAGTGTTTAACAAATTGTTAATCCAACTATTCGTGGGGTGACACTATTACTTTAATAGAGTACTATGAATATAAATGGGTAGTGCGTCTCAGTGCTATAAATTTTCCAAGTTTAAATTAATTTTGTTCTTTTAAACCTGTTTTAAAGTTACATGGATCACATCATTAATTGTTTATTAGATTTAATTGATTTGTAATTTGAATTACTGTCTGCTCACTATTTAAATGTCTGTTTGTTGGGAAGTTTGTACACCTGATGAAGGATTATTATATGTGAAAGCTTATGTTTTTCATTATTAAAGTTTTAAGCCATGCTCAGTATCCGTTTTTATACTATTTGCTTGTTTGGGAACAGTTACTTCTCTGGATTCACTGTTTTTACTTGCAGTCCTGGAGTTAGTATATATAATTCGTAGGTTGTGTGGGAGGCTTACTTCTCTGCAAAAAACAATGTTTTTTCATGTTTTTTTCTCAACACATGCATACCAGGGAATCAACACTGGTGTTTTCGACCTTATGTTGTTCATAGGTAGGTGCTAGGCTATCTGCCCGAGGGCATTTATAAACCCAGCCAGAGTGTGTCGGCTTTCGCCACCCCATTGATTAATTAACTGATCCTCTGTGAAGCAGAGCCAATGAAGTGATCCCAGGGGTGTATTTTCTGTTACCCATCCACTCGTCAAGGTTTCTTTTGAAGAGTGTTAGTGAGGGGCTCTGCCTAATGTAGTTTGGAATTTTGTTCCAAAGCATGGGGAGTCTCTGTGTCAGGAATCTATCCCTCTAGCATGTTCTATTTATTGTTGTGCTGAGGTTTAGCTCACTAGAGTGTGTGGCTCGCAGTGACTTGGGTTTCTTTAGGTGGAGCATGTCCATCAATTCTGAGTTGGACATGGATTTGTAAGTCAGGCAGAGATCACCTCTGAGTAAGCGATATGCCACTGAGTACAGCCGGAGATTTTTCAGTTGGGCTGCATAGGACATATGTTTGAGGCCAGTAATCCTCTTGGTGAGGTACTTTTGTGATTTTTCCAGCTGTTGGAAGTGTCTTGTGAAGTACATCCCAAATGGGGCATTGTACTCTATGATGGGTGTAATGAGTGATGAGTAGAGGGGCACTATAACCTCTTTATTTCTAGATGCAAACCCTTTAGTAATAATGGGCCACATAGAAGGATTTCCTAACTACTTTGGCAATATGATTGTCAAAGGAGAGATTACTATCTACCTGGGTCCCGAGATCTCTTATTACCTCTTCTGTATTAAGGGGGCTGCCACCTATGTGGTAATTTGTGGGTGTTTTGTTTTTCCCCTTACGGGATGACTATGCATTTTTTGGCATTTAGCTTGAGGCCATGACTTTGACACCAGGTGTCCATCTCAGTAAGGCCCTTTTGGAGGATGTCCGTGTCAGCCGGAGAGTCAGTTATAGCTCCCAATTTGCAGTCATCGGCCAACTTAGCCATAGTCCTCCTGTGTTTGCCTGTACTTCTGAGAAGTATATGCCAAACAGTAGGGGTCCCAGGACCGAGCCATGCGGGACACCATTTGTAACTGGTTTAGAGTCAGACCTGGAGCCCGCTATTCGTGAGTTCTGTCTGTAAGCCAGTTGGTAACCCATCTTGTGACATAGGGGTTTATGTTCAGGCTGGTGAGTTTTTCTGTAATACCTGAGTGGGGAATGGTGTTGAAAGCCTTGGTGAGGTCAAGGTAGGATGTGTGAACCACCTCTCCCTCGTCTATGGCCTTGGTGACTGTCTCGAAGAAGTCAACCAGGTTTAGTAGGCATGATCTGCCCTTAACAAAGCTGAACTGGCTCAGGTCAAGTGTTTGGAGGTTCGCAATGTCTTTGTTAATGAGTTTCATGATGATGCACTCCATAGCCTTGCAGACCAGGCTAGTCAGGCTTATGGGGCAATAGTTACCAGGGTCAGTTGTGGCCCCTCCTTTGTGGAGAGGAATAACCATTGCTGTGCGCCATTCCATGAGCACGTAGCCTGTGGAGAGGCTGAGGCTGAAAAGCGTGTTTAGGTGGGGGGTTAGTTTGTTCTGTAGTTCGTGCAAGACGCAGCCTGGGACACCATCTGGTCTCCTTGATGCTGTGTTTTTGGCTTTTGAAAGGGCTGTTTTCACCTGTGCATCTGTGATTTTTGGGACACTACACTTTTTCTGTATTGTTGTGGGCCCTTTTGGAGGTGAGGGGGGGTGAAGTTTGCACTGAATCTGTCTGCCAAGATGTTGGCAATATCAGCAGGTTCAGTATATTTTGTGCTATTTTTTACTAGTTCAATGCATATCTGCGAGTTGCCACTTAGATTCTTAACATAGCTAAAGAAGGCTTTGTGGTTATCTTTTGAATCCTTGGCTCTTTTTCTTTTGAAGTTAGCCTTGGATGATTTCATGAGGGACCTTAGTTTCTTACTGATACTGATCAGGGATGTCTTTCCTTATTGGGATTTGCTTTTTTTCTGAACTAGTTTCCTCCTCCTATTGTATAGCCTGTTTATGGCAGGGGTCCACCAAACTGGTTTCCTTCTCTTAGGTGAGTGAGCCTTGGTTTTCCTAGGGATGGCACAATCCATGCATCCTTGTAGGTGCTCATAGAGTACATTTGTAAAGATTTCTGCATCTTGGGCAGCGTTATCCTTTAGCGTGGGGGCTGTGAAACTTACCACCTCTGTCTTAAGTAAGGTGAAGTTTGCTTTAGAAAAGTTTTTTACTGTGGTTTCCTTAGTTGGGGGTGGTGGTGGGTTGTGGACATACAGAGTGATTAGTTTATGGTCGGATCTAACCAGTGATGGGTTGACCTCCGGTGTGGAACACCTGTCGCGCATGTTGGTGATGACCGGGTCCAATATGTTTTCTCCTCTGGTAGGGGAGTTTAAAAGCTGATCCAGGGCGTTTGAATTGATGAATTCCAGGAAGCACTGGGCCTGGGAGTTTGTACTCGAGTAGTTTTCCCAGTGAATGGTAGGGTAATTGAAATCGCCCTATATCAGGGTGTTTGGTAGGACCTTCATGTTTTCCAGTGTCTCCAGAAAGGTGGAGTGGTGGTCCTGGGTCATGGAGGGTGATCTGTAGCAGACCACAATTTGCATTGCAGATTTGCCTGATGTTAGTTCCACATGGATGATCTCAGAGGTATCATGCTGCGCCACAAACCTGGTGGTGTAGGTATCCTTGATGAATATGGATACACCCCCTCCTTTTGTGCTTCGTCCGTGTTCTGTGGCCAAAACATGTGATATGAGTTGTAGCCCAGTAGTGCTGGGGTGCTCTCTGGAGCCTTGATCCAGGTTTCAGTTACTGCACAGAATTCGACGTTCTCCATACTGAGGAGTGCTTCGAGGTGCGTGCATTTTGAGATTTAAACTCCTGGCGTTGAGTAGCATAACCCTCAGTTTTTTGTTAATTGTGCTGTTTACGGAGGTGGGTTTGACTTTTGAGCCTTGCCTAAAAAAGGCACTATGGGGGTAGCAAGAGCCTTGACCAGTATTCGAAAGCCTAGGGGTGACAGTTGCAAGCTGTCTCTTGCGAAGCAATGTGGCTTGTCGAGCATGTCGTCCCAGGCTGACAGACACTGGATACCCTGTGAGTGACACCAGAAGCTTAGCCAATGGTTGAAATTGATCATTTTTTCTTAATATTGAGGTACATTTTTGGTGAGGGCAGGATGCTACTCAGGGTCAGGGTCATACCAGCCTGGGCTACATGATCAAAAGCTCTTCCATGTCTCTTTTCATGTTGTCCAGAGAGGTACGTCTCAGGTCATTCACACCAACATGAACAATGACAGAGTCATATTTGTACTTGTTCTGGAGTGATCTGAGTGCTTGTGTTATGTGGTGGATTCTGGCTCTTGACAGGCAGCTAACAGTAACCTTCTGCTTGTCCCAGCCTAGTGAGTGGGACGTCAGTGTGCCTGACTATAGAGTCACCTATTATTAGTGTGTTAGGTATGTTATTTCTCCTTAAGAGCTGTGATTATGCGGCACACTGATTTTGTGTTTTATGTGTTGTCTGGTTTGTGACAGGAGGTGCAGGTTGTTTGGGTGTCTGCTTTGGAGGTCTCTCATGCTTTTGCAGGTATTTATTTAGAGCCTATTTAGAGCCTCCGAGTATGATTTTGTGTATTTATGTGTATTTTTTGCCAGTGCTGTTTTAGTAGGTCTGTGTGCGGCTGGAGGTGTGGTGCAAGTGTTAACCTTCTCCTCTTGACTGTCTGTTCCAGTCTTGGGTGGAGACAGCTTAGCTTCCAGTTTGGCTGTTTAATTGCTTCTCTCGCATATGTTGTTGTTTTGTGGTAGGAGGAGAGGGTTGTCTGTGTACATGAGGCAGTTGTAACATTGCCTCAGGATACCCAGATTCACCAGCTGGACTGAAGAGTACACCTGAAATTGCCCTTTGGTCATGCCTGAATAGTAGAGTGAGCTGCTTAGTCGCTTGGTTGGTGAGGGGTGAATAAAGTTCCTTGGCCTGCTGGGCAATCAGTGTCAGGGTACATTAGTGCTTGCTATTAGGTCTGAGCAAGTGCTGGGCTGTAGGATGCTTAGGTTGAGAGTTAGACTAGTTTCAAGGGAAAAACTTAAGAGGAGACTTAGTGGAGCTGGGAATAATTTAACTGTAGCTAACTGGTGCTGCCCTGTGGGCAAAACCGTGCAAATGCAGTTTTTATAGTAGGGAAATGAAAGAGATAGAAATTAGCCCAAAATGGCCAATAAACTACTAACTTCTGGGCTGGAACCACTCCTCCAGGGACATATAGGTTGCTCAAAGCTCCCCTCTCTTACAGGTCAACAGAGAAACTTCCTTCTATCCAAGTAAGGTATGGGCAACTCAGAAACTAGTATCACAGCCCTGAATTCAGCACTAGCCTGAAAACTGGACTATACTAGCTTAGAAAGGTGGGAAACAAGGAATTTATTTATTTTTTTTTTGTTTTTTTGAAAAGATAAGGCAAAAACAGTAAAAAATACACTTAAAACAGCTTTAAACGACTACAAACGATCAGAAAAGCTATCACACTTTAGTGTGTAGCCTACAACAGTTAAACAAATTATTTAAACAAAAAAATAACTTTTTAAAAGTGCAGGCAGTCAAATAAGTATAATATGTGAAAAAAACAAGCTTTTAAATCACAATAAACGCTGGAAAAATCTGTGTTTAGGCAGAAAACAGTTAAGTGCAGCAAGAAAATACAGACAACTGATAATCACTCCAAATTCTCTCTTCTAAGCTAGAAGGCTTGTATCAGTTTAAGGCTTTCTAGTGCTACCCAGTAGGTTAGTTACAGGAAAGATGGGAAACAAGCACAGATGTGGTCTTTTAAGCTAGAAAGTTGAAATAGATGGACAAACTGTTCAAATGGTAAATAAACTACAATTTCTGGGCCAAGAACTTCTCCTCTCATGGTAGACAGGCTACCTAGTGCTTACCACTCCCACTGATAAGCTAGAAGGCTTTCCTCCAACATAGAAAGGCTTGCGGGGCTCAGAAGCTTACCAACAGTCCTGGATACAGCAACTCTGTATCTGGACTAGGCTAGTTACAGGAAAGGTGGGGAACAAGTACAAACGCAGGCGTTTAAGCCAGCAAGTTGAAAGAGATGGAAAACTGCCCAAACAGCCAAATAAACTACAATTTATGGGCCAAAACTCACTCTTCCCGTGGAGGATAGGCTACCTAGTGCTTACCACTTCCACTGATAAGCTAGAAGGCTTCCATTCAACACAGAAAGGCTTGGGGAGCTCAGAAGCTTACTAACAATCCTGGATACAACAACTCTGTAACTGGATTAGGCTAGTTATAGGAAAGGCGGGAAACAGGCGCAAGTGCGGCTTTCAAACCAGAAAGTTGAAAGAGATGGAAAAAAACTGCTCATACAGCCAATAGATACAATTTCTGGGTTAGGGACCACTCCTCTTGTGGTAGATAGGCTACCTGATGCTTACCACTTCCACTGATAAGCTAGAAGGCTTCCCTCCAACACGGAAGGCTTGGGGGGCTCAGAAGCTTACAAAGAGTCCTGGATACAGTAAATCTGTACCTGGACTAGACTAGTAAC
>NC_056726.1:345707600-345730100 GCF_019279795.1 Protopterus annectens | reverse complement strand
TAGTGTTTTGAATCACACAGTACAGGAACTTGATGAAGTGTGTTAGTATCATATGTTCTTATGAATATATGTTTTGCAGTGTCTGTTTAGTTTATGTTGAATTAAACACATAGTTTACTTAATTACTTCCTGCATATGCATTTCCATTCTGAGTTAAGAGCTCCAGAATTAGACATGGTACGTTTTTTGGGGGTATTGGTCAGCTGTAAATAAAAAACTAGTTTTTGTCTACATGTACTTTTACTAATATATTTATTTTATTTATTTATTTGAATTGATTAACTCAGGGGAACACTGATCCTTTCTAAGACTCAGTTTGGGAGCATTGTCTGGTTAAGTCACATAGCAGGTAAATGGAGATTAAGCGAAGTGCTTCCCATGAGCAAGTGTTTAAGAGCTCAGAGCCTTAATCCTGTGCACTGTCAGAAAAAAAGTGACATCATCCTTGATGGGACTTGAGGCCACAATCCTTGTTTTAGGAGACCAGTGCCATAGCCATTAGACACATGAGTTACTGAACAAGTTCTAACAGTTTTATGACATGTTAATGGTCATTTTGAGTTACATTTCTGCTTCATGCTAAAGAAAAAGCAGATGAACATCCCAGGTCAGGTTACCAAAGTGCACATACCGATTTTCTCATTGCATATCAGGGCATCATATCCAAGAATACACTGGAAAAAGGCATGCATTAGTTGGCTGAAATGGTATAATTTGATATACTGTCATGCAAACCGTTGGGTAGATGCTGTTCTTAGAACGCTATCTAATGAATCACGGTGGCAGTTTATATTCTGTAAATATCATAGCATGTGACTTTAATGACTGTAAGATATATTTTGCATGCTACTCCAAAATTCAGTCTTCCTCTGTGTTAAGAATAAAATGTGGTATCTCAGAAGACAACGGACATATCTCCAGGCCTTAATTATGTCATGCAAATGAGTCATATACATTGTTTAGTTAGAACTCTACTGCATATCTGCTGAGTATATATATATATATATATATATATATATATATATATATATATATATATATATATATATATATATGTAATTCAAAGTGTCTTTCTAATAAAGCACCTTACCTGAAATAGAATTAAATGCATAATAATGCTAAGTAAAACAAATCACATACTGATTATGTAACTGCTGCACAATATACATGACTTAACAAATTAATTTGTATACCAAACCTGGGAAAATAGCAACAGTACAAATTCAGTTTTAATTTGATTTATTTCAGGTTGTGATCAACACCCACAGCCAAGCCCATACATTTTATCTTATTTTACATATAGAAAATTTGCAGTACCTACATATTTATAAGGCTTATTTTTTAAACTGCTGCTCATATGTAATTCATAACCCGAAATCCTATGTTAACTACAATGCCCCAAATTTGGGATGTTTCTTGTATACGTCATATGAAGTAACTAGGTCTCAATAAATATATTCTTTATTCCTTAGAACTTATTTGGTAATTTTCCTATTTTAATGACTTGGCCTTTCCTTTCTTGAAGAGTCTCTAGACATATATGTCCATGACTCCCATGGCATTTTTCAAAAAGAGAAGGACAATTTTGTTGATGTTATAACCAAATTTCCTCCAGTTGTGTAAATAACCCCCAAGTATGCCACAAATCTAGTGGGACTAACCAGGTCAGCAAAAGTCAGTTTAACAGTGTGTGCGCACACGCACGCATGCGCGTGTGTGTGTGTGTGTGTGTGTGTGTGTGTGTGTGTGTGTGTGTGTGTGTGTGTGTGTGTGTGTGTGTGTGTGTAGTGCTCTCACATGCACACACACATGTATGTATGTGTGCATATATAAATATATATGTATATAGATGGATCTACTTTGGAAGCTTGAACTTTCAAAACTTTGAACTTCATATGGTCAAGACCATAACTTCAATAAAAAACAAAAAACATTTTTCTTACGTTTATGCAGGTGGGGAAAGCCCCACTGCCTGCCCCGCACCCCATGCTAATTAAATATACCAACAGCATTCTCTGCACTTGAAGATCTTTTGTCTGAATTTCACTGCATGCCAGCAAATGTTTCAGAGCCTCATGGCTAAGATTCGTAGACTCTTTACCAGGTATGCAGGACCTTACCTTGATGATATAGTTATTTTTTTTCTGAAGACTGTAAAAGTGACCTTGCAAAGGTACAAGCTTTCCCAGATCTCTTACGCCAAGCTAGTTTAAGAGCTAACCCAGCCAGGTGTAAAATGGGTTTAGCTATAACCTGCTATTTTAGCTATGTGATAGGAAGAGGTTTGTATAACCTCTGACAGAAAAGGCAAGGGTTGTACATAATTGGTCCATACCCATCACTAAAAGGCATGGTAAGGCCTTGTTTGTGTTGGTCAAATACCAAGTCAAATTTATATCAAACTTCAACATGATAGCAAGACCATGGATTAAAGCCAAAGGACGACCCCTTGAGTTTCAAATGGGCTAAAGAGGTAGACCAGGCATTGTGGAAGTTAAGGACTTTGCAGTTTTCTGAACCCATCCTGTTAGACCTGGACTTTTTCAAACAGTTCAAACTCTTCACAGAGGCCTGTGAAGTAGGCTTAAGAGAAGTACTGATACAAGTTGTTTAAGGGGAAGAACACCCAATTCGCTACATCTGTCAAAAGTTATGCTGAGCAGAGACATTCAGTGTCTGAGGAAGAGCTTTTGGCTATTAAGTGGGCATTATTTACCCTTAAATCTACCTTTAAATATCATTTCCCCTTTCAGTGGTTCTACAGATAGGCAGATAATAATTCCAAGCTTGCAGTGTACACTGTCAGTACAACCATTCTAGTTTAAAATAATGCTTGGCTGGGCCAATATAATCTGACTGCAGGTCTGCTGTCCTGAGCCAGCAGTCCATCTTTGGGAGCTAGAATCAATGGATCCAGTTCTGGGAAGTCATATAATATAGTGATTGCTTTGATAGTTTTGAAACTAGGGGGTGAGCAAATGGAAAAGTTGGAAAGTTCCAAATGAACCCATGCTGTACACTAGAGGGTGTGTTCTTTAGAAAAGATACAATCTTTACAGGCAAAAAGTAGGAAGTTACATAATGGTAAACTCAGCTATATTTTAGGGCTGAGATCAATATATGACAGGGTAATTAGAAAGCTAATTTGGGCAGTCCCACAATGGTTCAAAGTCCCAGAAACATTGGTAGAGTTAGTGTAGGTTGTGTACAAGGACCCAGTGGTGCAAGAACAAATGGTGTTCAGACTCGCAGGGGAATTCTCAGTGGCAGTGAGTGTGCATCAGGGTTGATCTCTGAGCCTGCTGTTGTTCATACTGTGAATGAACTACATTAGCAAACAGGTCATAGAAGAAAGATCAACAAAGTTGCTGTATGCAGACAATGTGGAATTACATGCAAACTCTGATCAAGAACTTCAGCAAATGGTGGGGGAAGGGAATAAAAAACTGAAGGCACACAGGGTGAAACTAAGTACAGATAAGACAGTTGCAATGGCAGCAAATAAGGGAAATTACAAGAACCTGAAAATTGAGATAGAAAGGAAGCAAAGTGGAATAGGTTAACATCTTTGGGTCTCTGTGAGGGAGGGTTGAGAAGGAAAGTATGAATCAGGAGGTGAAAGCTTGAATCAGAGGGGCTGTAGCCAACATAGATGAGGTCACAGCAGATATGATCAAGATGCTGGCTGAATCAGAGAAGAAATGTCTCCAAAGGGTACTTACTCATAGCAGTATATAGAGAAAGGTGTATCCCAAATGAATGGAGAATAAGTATACCAGTAAAAGTGCACAAGAACACTGGGAACATTCATAACTGCAGAGAGTACAGAGGTATCAAACTCCTAACCCACTGCATGAAAGTGCTGGAAAATTCTTTTGATAAATTAATGCACAGAGTAGTAGAAAGTAAGGTGTAAGATGAACATTTCAGATATAGATAAGGATGCAGCAATACTGATCCAATGTTCGCAGTGAGACAAGATATTTGAGAGGAAACTAGAGATGACAGAATAGTCCAACTAGGAATTGCTTGACTTGGAGAAAGCATATGACAGGGTCCCAAGAAATCGGATTTGAGCATTCCTTTGATGGTTTGATGTCCCTGAAACTCTGCAATGCAAAACTAAAGGCACATGGCATTAAACTGAGTACAGATATTTAAATGAGAGCAAATGAGAGAAATCAGAACAAATGGTTAAGGTGTTTACCTCACAGACACGAGATATAAGGTTTGATTCTCACCTTTGAGAGACATTGGCTAGGCTTAAAATGGCCCACGATAGCAATTAGTCTAGTATTTCCCTATGAATCTCTGAACCTATGAGAATTGAGATAGAAGGGAAAATAGTGGAACAGGTTAGCAGCTTCACATATCTGGGAGGGGTGGTTGAGGAGAAGGGAAGTTTGAATGAGGAGGTCAAAGCTAGAATCAATGGTGCTGCAGCCAAATGGCACAGATATCAGGGGTATGTATATGACAGAAGAATGCCAAAGAAGATGAAACTTAAGATGTACAAGACAGTGGTGCAACCAGTACTACTGTATGGTATAGAAACCCGGGCAGTAAAGGCAGAGCAGTCAAGGAAGCTAGAGGTGATGGAGATGAAGTGCTTGCTATGGGTAACAGGATGCACACTGTAGTATAGATGAAGTAGTTAGGACATCAGAGCAGAAGCCCAAGCAGCTCCAATTACAGAGAAGATCAAGGAGAACAGATTGTGGTGGTTTAGGCACATGTGCAGGAAAGCAGAAGGCAGTCTAATGAAGAAGATTTGGGACAGGCAGAAGGAAGGCAAGAGAAAATGAGGCGTCCAGTAAAGAGACGGGTTACGTGAGAGAAGACCTGAACCAGGCCTGACTGATGAAGAGGGTTGGAAAGTGTCATTGAATCGAGAGATAGAGACAGCTGATACAGCACACCGACCCCATGTTGAAAATGAGGACAAAGTGGGTTACTGATAATGTACCTGTTGAATTTGCCTTGCCTTGTCTGTGCGGGAATCTGCTGAGAGTCTTCTCTACCTGTAGAACTAGTATTGCTTGTTCTGTGAAGGTACTAAAACCACGACGTTCTGTGAAGGTACTAAAGAGAAATACCTCTTAGCCTTAGAGGCTTTGGGGCTCACTTCGAGAGACTGTTCATGTGAACTGCATTTCATGGGAATTTTGTCATCCTGAACTGTTATTTTCTTCAGTAAGCAACGTTTTCAAGACTACATTTCTTTTTTGTTTCTTGTTTCTAACATTTTGCTAAAAAGAGCATAATTTGTTCAGCTTTCCTGCACGTAAGTATATGCTAATTCTTACAAAAAATTGCAGAATTGGTGTTTATGTATTTACTATTGAACTGAGATACAGTGGTGTGTGTTTGTGTGTGTATATCATCATCTTCTTTCGGCTGTTCCCGTTAGGGGTCGCCACAGTGGATCACCTGTTTCCATTTCTTCCTGTCCTCTGCATCTTGCTCTGTCACACCAACCACCTGCATGTCCTCTCTCACCACATCCATAAACCTTATTTTAGGCCTTCCTCTTTTCCTGTTACCTGGTAGCTTCATCCTTAGCATCTTTTTCCCAATATACTCAGCATCCATCCTCAGCACATGTCCAAACCAACGTAATCTTGCCTCTCTGGCTTTGTCTCCAAACCTTCCAACCTGGGCTGACCCTCTAATATACTTATTCCTAATCCTGTCCACCCTCATCACACCCAGTGCAAATCTTAACATCTTTAACTCTGCCACATCCAGCTCAAACTCCTGCCTTTTTGTCAATGCCACTGTCTCTGATGCATATAACATAAGCTGGTCTCACTACCCTCTTGTAGACCATCCCTTTCACTCTTACAGGTACTCGTCTGTCACAAATCACTCCTGACACTCTTCTCCACCCACTCCATCCTGCCTGTGTGTGTGTGTGTGTGTGTGTGTGTGTGTGTGTGTGTGTGTATATATATATATATATATATATATATATATATATATATATATATATATATATATATATATATATGTGTGTTTACAGTCAAAAGGTCGACGTTGACATGTCCGGCAGCCACCTCCTCGACCATGGTAGGAACGACAGTCGAAATGTCGATTCATGTGTATGTCCATTTAGAAGGACATACACAGGGCAGGGAATCACAGCATTGCTGTGAATGGGGGATTTAGAAACTATGGTTGACAGAATTTGTCAACTTTGTTACATCGACCATACAACCTACTTAATATGTATGAGTCAACGTTATTTATCGCGGAAATCACTGTTTGCGTAACCATTCGCGTAAGTGATTTTCGTGCTCTTGATAGTAAACCTATGTATATGTATATATATATATATATATATATATATATATATATATATATATATATATATATATATATATATATATATATATATATATATATGTATGGGTCTACTACGGTTGCTTGAAAACTCACTTGATTGAAAATGAAATTACTAGGACCACTTCACTGAAAGCTTACTTGACTGAAACTCATTTCGTTGAAAGTTATAAAAGTCCTTTTCCCCACTGTAGTGCCATCCTGGAGTTAGTATATAAAGTAAGGGAGGTGTGGGGGCTATATATTCTCTTTTGGAAACAGTTGTTTATGGCACTTGTAAGTATCACTGTGTATAGTTTAAAATGTTTATAATATGGGGGGGGGGGTGACACCCTAATGTGGTGTCATAATGTCATAAACCTGAAACCAAAAGCCTGAAAATTCAAAAGCCTGAAACCCAAAAGCCAGAAAACACACAAAATACATATACTGACTTTAAACAACATAAACCATATTACTTTCCACTAAGTATAAGCAGGGGGGCAAGCCCACCTGCATCCCCATGTGGGGGGCTGCGCCTCCCACACCCACTGCTACTTAAATATATAAACTTCGAGATTGCACTTCACTACACTGTGGCAGGTGAGGGGGTCTTGCCCCTCTGATGATACTTGGTGACAACTGCTATGCTTTGTTTTGTATGTGTTTCTGTGTGTCTTTGTACTGGCACATTAATATTATTTGTATTCTGTGTGTTTTCAGTCTTTTGAGTTTCAGGCTTTTGAGTTTTCAGGCATTTGAATTTTCAGGCTTTTGGTTTCAGGCTTATGAATTTCGAGCTTATGATGTTTCAGTCTTCTGAAGGGGAACTATACACACACACATATATATATATATATATATATATATATATATATATATATATATATATATATATATATATATGTACATGGATTTATGATATAGATACAGATATTGCTATATATATATATATATATATATATATATATATATATATATATATATATATATATGTGTGTGTGTGTGTGTGTGTGTGTGTGTGTGTGTGATCACTATTCTCTCTACAGCAATATTTTAAAGGTTCTAAGAAGTAATCTTAATTTTTATTGTTAGTATCATATCAAGATACTCAGAGAGAAATAATCTAAAAAGTGGATAGCTGCGGTTATACTGTACATACCCATTTTCCACACACAAATATGTACATAAATTAACTGTTTAAATATCAGCCGATTTTAGGTGTTCATAAACACAAGAGACATGCAAATCATGTCTGGTAAATGTATAAATAACGTATTATAAAGCAGGGTAACTGAGTGAAGCTTCTGCACCTATAACTATATAAGCTATGTTAGCTTTATGTTGTAGACTCACACACACGCACACACTTGTAGAGACACATGTAGTTATCTGATATGCACTACATGTACTTGTCTGTTATGCACTACATGCACATATCTGATGTGCAATGCATGTACTTTGAATTTAATCAGAACATATTTTACTATGTAGTTCATATTATTACTGTGCAGTAGTATTACTGACTGTATATGGAGAGTTCATTCTCTTCACATAGATTATACAGAGATTGAGTGTTCTTTGCTTTATTGAGACAGGGTGATAATGGAGTAAAGGAATAGTGCCTTTTCCCTGGTGTTGTGTTGTGTGATCTTGCAGTCAGCATATGTAAATTAATGGGGCTGGAGGTGTAGTGCAGAGGGCTTGCCCCCTTCAGATAAAACATTGCATTTCTTTATTCAGTGTGTTCAGTGGTTCTAATTAGTATAAATGGATTGCATTTCAATGTACTGAATACTCAATGTAGTGCACATTGAGTGTTCAGTATTAAAAGTATATAGTACAGCGGTAGCGTTGTTACCTCACAGCAAGAGGTTCTCCCGTTCGATTCTCGGCTTGTCTTAGGAGTGCCTTCTGTGTGGAGTCTGCATGTCCTCCCCGCGGTTGGGTAGCGTTCGAAAGACATGCATGCATAAATGGGCGTGCCTTCGTTGAAGGTTGGGCATCGAGCTGGCACCTTGGCGTTTCGTAAAAAATCTACTGCCAATCATTAGCGGACTGGAGTTCCGCTGTGGCGACCCCTTACCGGGAAAAAGCCGAAAGACAAACAACAATAAGAGAAGAGAGAGGTTGGGCTGGAGAAAGAGACTAAGTTTAGGTAAAAAAAAAAAAAAGGTCTACCTGAAAATTTACTAAGCAAATGGTGTTTATGCAAATAGCATGTATTTGAAATATTAACATATTTTGTGTCGGGCAGGGAAAACAAACTGATTCTTGTACTATAAGGCTATTAACCTACATGTCAGCTATTTTAAAATCCTGCTGAAACTTTACAGACAAGTACAGTTGATTAATGATGACTTATAGCGGATATTTTGAATGGTAGCACCCTGTGCAATCTGAAAGTACTGTTTTGTAATTGTATACTGTTTATGGTTACAAGACAGGGACTGTGCTTATTGATTGTTTCTCTATTCAGCTTAATAGTAATGCCATTTCTCAGTGCTATCACACAGACCAACTTTCTCTCCAGTTATAAAACAATAGCAAGGAATAACCTCAGTTTTTTTTTACTTCAGCCTTTATACTGTACCTGAATATTGGTGTGGAACTAAAGAACACATATTGCCTCATGCAATCAATGTCCAGAGATTCTCTGTTCTCTAACATGGCATTTGTCCAGTCTTGACTTGACTATGCTCTTCATTCAGCAATTCCCTTTCTTTTAAATTCCTTATGAACCCACCCTCATGTATTATGCTTTTGCATTTTGTCTAGTTAAATGGTTGTCATATTGTTTATAAACAAAATATACATTTATATTTATACACATTATTTTGTAATGCTATAAAATATAACTAGTTTAACTTCCAGAGCAAGAGACAGAACTGAAAAGTATTTTATAAATGTATCATTGCAGCTGAAATCAGATTTTTCAATGGATAGAATATGGTTGCATATTTATATTTCAGTTACACAGTTACAGAGTAGTTTGACTGGCTATGTAATCCTTAAAGTCCTACTGCCATGACATTTGTGTTTCTAGCATTGTCACCTTTGTCATGTTGGACAGAGTTGAGGAGCAGACAAAAATTGTCCACAAAACAATCTCCACTGATTGTTTTTTTACAGAGGATAAGAGGACTTGACCTGGAAGAGGAGCGTGGGAACCCAAGCTGGAGCCCTGTTTAAGGGTGTGTTGTTTGCTGATAAGTACCTGGAGGCAGGATGACCCGAAGAGATCGTTCATCCTCAGCATGAACAAGTTGCATGAAATTGTCTTGTGGTGTACCACCTAAAGGTGAAGAATAGAAGCCATGTGTTAGCTTAGTCAAATGGTTGTCAGGAGCACAATGTATTATGAAGAATGAGACCCTGGCAGTCAAAATTGGCTTTTCGACTGTGGAATATGATGTAACTTTTCTGAAAACAGGTTGGACTTGTGGGAGAGGTTAAAGAGTACCAGAGTTAGCTACAGCTGATTTTACCTTTGCTGTTTTCCTGCAACCAGATTTCTCAATCAGGGGTAGTCTCTGTCCTGCTCTGGAGTTGCCCCTCAGCATATGCTTTGAGTAAGTGTGGGAATACTCCCAAGCTTACAGCTGGTTGCCATATACTTGGAGTTTGTGCCAGTAGATACAAGAATCCCATTAATGGGACTGTGAAAATAAAACCATGATCACTGTTTGTTCATATGCACATAACATTTATTTAGAACTTTTAGCCTTCTTGAAAATTATGAGAGAGGTACTTAATTGGTACAACCCACTGATGACATACTTTTACTGGATTACTTCAGTGCTCACATGAATAATACTTGAAGGTACATGGAAGGGCATGATTTAGAGGAAATTCGTACCAGATCTGAAGTCAAATGCTGAGTCTTCTGCATGTCTCTGCTAGTCTTGCATTGTTTCTAATAAAACAGCATGTTCAAACACAAGGCTGTTTGTAAGGCACCAAAGCACTTTGAGACAGGCTGTTGACTGACTTTGTAGTCATGTTATCAGTCTGGACACATATACCCTGGACTCTTGGATCATGACAGATGCAAAGTTAACATCTTTTCACTATTTGATTTTGAGATGGCTCAGACAGGTTGGATGGCAGCTGAACAAACCCAGGAAAACAGAATATGTAATTAGGGTGTCCTGGAAAGGCTTAGCAGATGGTTCTCTGTGGTATGCTTTCACCCTCCACTGCCAGAAGTGATTTTCTCATTTATTTATAGGCCAAACTTGTGAAATCTGAATAGAATACCGTCTTCAAGACCTTTTAAGATGAGACATTTGGCTGGAAGCAATGACCAAAAGTTAGCCGTTGCTTGCAGAGCCGGTATTAGAATTTTGGGGGCCCCCAGCAAATGTCAAGTTGGGGGCCCCCTAGGTACTTCCAGTGTAAGTATCATCCTGTCAATGCCACCCCTCCTAATAAACCTTTTAGTGTGTGCTGCAAACTTTTAGGAGTAGTACACACAGACAGACCTGTAGCGACAAGTTTTTACATTACAACAGGGCTGTATACCACACTTTGTTGACCCGTCTAACAAAGGGACACTAACAGTTACTGGCATTTAGTTGCCACAATGATACATTACATTAACTCTATGTACAGGTCTGGACTTAAATGAAGTGATGACTTGGCCTACTGTTTCAACACCCCATGCACACCCTCCAGTCCTCTCCTCTGATCCCTCCCCCTTTGGGCTCCTAGACCATGTATATTACTTTTTTTTTCTGCTTTTCTCACATTTTGCCTTACTCTTAGCTTTTTCAAGAAACCATAACTTTCTCTATGCTCTTAAGTGCAGTTTAAAGTTTTTTTTTTTTCTTTTTACACAATTTCTCATCCAATAATGGCTTGAACAGAAATTATGATTAAGGAAAGAAATTCAGTGCTGCTATTCAGCTTCAGTTGTCCTTGCATCCTTTCAACCTTTCCTGACCATGATAGTACAGTAATAACCATTTAGGAAATAACCCAGATAAGCCAGGGCTCAAGAAGCCTTAATTTTACACATGGTCTGCGATGAATTTTACAGCATTTTCTTCAGCATTTTACTCCAGTGGTGGCCTAAACAAAAATCATGAAAAAGAAAAGAATGTCAGTCTTATTTTGTTTCTTTCAAGGAAGACACAAGCTGTGCCCAAGGCTTAGTGTTTAAAGCTGACATAATAGTAGCTCACAATAAACTAGCAAGCCAGTTGCTGTGAGGATACACAGATCCTATCTGGGAATACTGCCTACCTCCCTAACTCCCCACAAAAGACAGTCACTGTCTATGCATCCCTCTGGTGTTAGATTGGGTTGAAAGCAGAGGTTCAAATTGCCTTAGTGATATATTTCAAGTGACTGCTGACATACATATACATAGCATGCCTTCTTACCCTTAACCCTCAAAGTCAGCCCCATGTATATGTGCCTGATGTGTGATTGTGAGAATTTCAGTAATATATTTGAATTTGTTGCTCCTAGACAGTACACCACCCCTACACAAGCTATAGTAACCTTCGTTTTCCACCTCTGAGGTCTGTGAGAAAGGTAAATAAACAATGACCACACTGTCCTCACCTCAAACACAAGCTATAATGACTTCATGTACACACCTCTAAGGTTTGACTGTGATGAAAATTAAAGTTGTAATAACCACACAATCCCCAGCCTCCCAAAACCTACAGCAGCTTTCTGTACACACACATTTGAGAAGGGCTGGTTTTAGAATGGGTGTGGTTGAAACCAGAGACTATTATAAGCATTATCCTAAAAGGGTCACATCTCAGGACTGTTCAGGTTAAACAGCTAAATCAGAAAATTGATACATTTTTTTCTCAAGCAGCAACAGCTTTTGTGGGGTTCCCCACAGAGTCAAGGATGATTAAGGGAGCCCCCAGTATCCATTTATACATTCTGTTGAGTGGGGGGGCCACCAGACTCCAATAAGATCTAAGTGTCTGAATGTTCTGTGATATATTTTATGTCTTACTTTTGAAATATAATTACTTGTTAGGTACATTTTTACTGATATCCAGAAGAATAATGTCTGTGTCCTGGCATTATTGGATGTGTGCACAGATAAAAATCAGTGATATTTTTACACACACACAGACACTCTCAAGCAATGCCATAGCAGTACTAGTTTTGTACTTATTTCAGCAAATAGCAATACGTTGTCCAACACTGGTACTGCCACACCAGATCAATGATTGTTGTTTAGCAGTCATCAAACAGCAGCAGGGGTAAGTCACTTATTTACTTCATTGAGGAGTAATGCATACCTGTCACTGGCCCTGATTTCACAGACGTTCCCCGATTTTGTTCACACTTTTGCTCTCATAGGTTCATAGGTTCATACTAGGCTATCTGCCCGAGGGCATTTACAAGCCTAGCCCATAGTTTTGTGGCTTACGCCACCCCTTTAGTTTGGAGAAACTATGCCCATTATTTTGCTGTGCCTCTGTCGAGCAGTGACACTGAGGTAACCCCTGGGGTGTATCTGCGATCTCCCATCCATTGGTCAAGATTCCTCTTGAACAAGGCCAGCGAGGTGCTCTGCCTCACATAAACCGGGATTTTGTTCCACAGCATAGGGAGTCTTTGTGTGATGAATCTATCCCTCCAGCACGTCCTATTAATAACCGTGCTAGCATTGTCACCTTTGTCATGTTGGACAGAGTTGAGGAGCAGACAAAAATTGTCCACAAAACAATCTCCACTGATTGTTTTTTTACAGAGGATAAGAGGACTTGACCTGGAAGTGTGTTGTTTGCTGATAAGTACCTGGAGGCAGGATGACCCGAAGAGACCATTCATCCTCAGCATGAACAAGTTGCATGAAATTGTCTTGTGGTGTACCACCTAAAGGTGAAGAATAGAAGCCATGTGTTATCTTAGTCAAATGGTTGTCAGGAGCACAATGTATTATGAAGAATGAGACCCTGGCAGTCAAACGACTGTGGAATATGATGTAACTTTTCTGAAAACAGGTTGGACTTGTGGGAGAGGTTAAAGAGTACCAGAGTTAGCTACAGCTGATTTTACCTTTGCTGTTTTCCTGCAACCAGATTTCTCAATCAGGGGTAGTCTCTGTCCTGCTCTGGAGTTGCCCCTCAGCATATGCTTTGAGTAAGTGTGGGAATACTCACAAGCTTACAGCTGGTTGCCATATACTTGGAGTTTGTGCCAGTAGGTACAAGAATCCCATTAATGGGACTGTGAAAATAAAACCATGATCACTGTCCATATGCACATAACATTTATTTCGAACTTTTAGCCCTCTTGAAAGGTACAACCCACTGATGACATACTTTATTACTTCAGTGCTCACATGAATAATACTTGAAGGTACATGGAAGGGCATGATTTAGAGGAAATTAGATCTGAAGTCAAATGCTGAGTCTTCTGCATGTCTCTGCTAGTCTTACATTGTTTCTAATAAAACAGCATGTTCAAACACAAGGCTGTTTGTAAGGCACCAAAGCACTTTGAGACAGGCTGTTGACTGACTTTGTAGTCATGTTATCAGTCTGGACACATATACCCTGGAATCTTGGATCATGACAGATGCAAAGTTAACATCTTTTCACCATTTGATTTTGAGATGGCTCAGACAGGTTGGATGGCAGCTGAACAAACCCAGGAAAACAGAATATGTAATTAGGGTGTCCTGGAAAGGCTTAACAGATGGTTCTCTGTGGTATGCTTTCACCCTCCACAAGACCTTTTAAGATGAGACATTTGACTGGAAGCAATGACCAAAAGTTGGCCATTGCTTGGAGGGCTGGTATTAGAATTTTGGGGGCCGCCAGCAAATGTCAAGTTGGGGGCCCCCTAAGTACTTCCAGTATAAGTATCATCCTGTCAATGCCACCCCTCCTAACAAACCTTTTAGTTTGTGCTGCAAACTTTTAGGAGTAGTACACATTACAACAGGTCTATATACCACACTTTGTTGACCCGTCTAACAAAGGGACACTAACAGTTACTGGCATTTAGTTGCCACAATGATACATTACATTAACTCTATGTACAGGTCTGGACTTAAATGAAGTGATGACTTGGCCTACTGTTTCAACACCCCATGCACACCCTCCAGTCCTCTCCTCTGATCCCTCCCCCTTTGGGCTCCCCATACCATGTACATTACTTTTTTTCTGCTTTTAGCTTTTTCAAGAAACCATAACTTTCTCTATGCTCTTAAGTGCAGTTTAAAGTTTTTTTTTCTTTTTACACAATTTTTCATCCAATAATGGCTTGAACAGAAATTATGATTAAGGAAAGAAATTCAGTGCTGCTATTCAGCTTCAACCTTTCCTGACCATGATAGTACAGTAATAACCATTTAGGAAATAATCCAGATAAGCCAGGGCTCAAGAACCACCATTTTACAGATGGTCTGCGATGAATTTTACAGCATTTTCTTCAGCATTTTACTCCAGTGGTGGCCTAAACAAAAAGCATGAAAAAGAAAAGAATGTCAGTCTTATTTTATTTCTTTCAAGGAAGACACAAGCTGTGCCCAAGGCTTAGTGTTTAAAGCTGACATAATAGTAGCTCACAATAAACTAGCAAGCCAGGATACACTGATCCTATCTGGGAATACTGCCTACCTCCTTAACCCCCCACAAAAGACAGTCACTGTCTATGCATCCCTCTGGTGTTAGATTGAGTTGAAAACAGAGGTTCAAATTGCCTTAGTGATATATTTCAAGTGACTGCTGACATACATATACATAGCATGCCTTCTTACCCTTAACCCTCAAAGTCAGCCCCATGTATATGTGCCTGATGTGTGATTGTGAGAATTTCAGTAATATATTTGAATTTGTTGCTGCTAGACAGTGCACCACTCCTACACAAGCTATAGTAACCTTCGTTTTCCGCGTCTAAGGTCTGTGAGAAAAGTAAATAAACAATGACCACACTGTCCTCAGCTCAAACACAAGCTATAATGACTTCATGTACACACCTCTAAGGTTTGACTGTGATGAAAACTAAAGTTGTAATAACCACACAATCCCCAGTCTCCCAAAACCTACAGCAGCTTTCTGTACACACACATTTGAGAAGGGCTGGTTTTAGAATGGGTGTGGTTGAAACCAAAGACTATTATAAGCGTTATCCTAAAAGGGTCACATCTCAGGACTGTTCAGGTTAAACAGCTAAATCAGAAAATTGATACATTTTTTTCTCAAGCAGCAACAGCTTTTGTGGGGGTCCCCACAGAGTCAAGGATGATTAAGGGAGCCCCTAGTATCCCTTTATATATTCTGTTGAGGGGGGGGGGCACCAGACTCCAAGAAAATCTAAGTGTCTGAATGTTCTGTGATATATTTTATGTCTTACTTTTGAAATATAATTACTTGTTAGGTACATTTTTACTGATATCCAGAAGAATAATGTCTGTGTTCTGGCATTATTGGATGTGTGCACAGATAAAAATCAGTGATATTTTTACACACACACACAGACACACTCAAGCATATGCCATAGCAGTACTAGTTTTGTACTTATTTCAGCAAGTAGCAATTCATTGTCCAACACTGGTACTGCCACACCAGATCAGTGAATGCTGTTTAGCAGTCATCAAACAGCAGCAGGGGTAAGTCACTTATTTACTTCACTGAGGAGTAATGCATACCTGTCACTGGCCCTGATTTCACAGACCTTCCCTGATTTTGTTCACACTTTTGCTCTCTCCTTCATAAAAAGTTTGATTTGTTGGTGAACTGTTCAGGATTACAGTTGATCAATCCAGACATCTGAGTTTTACATTTGTTGTCCAAAAATACGTGTTGATGCAAAAGGTGTTATTCTATTAACTTTTTAAGCAAATTAGTGGTGCAGCGGTTAGCATTGTCGCCTCACAGCAAGAGGTTCTCCCATTCGATTCTTGGCTGGTGCGCCTTCTGTGTGGAGTCTACATGTCCTCCCCACGGTCGAGTGACGTTTAAACACATGCAGGTAGGTACATGTGTGAATGGGTGTGCCTTCTTTGAAGGTTGGGCTTCAGGCTGGCAACTTGGCACCATAAAAAAAATCCACTGCCAATCATTAGTGGACCAGAGTTCCACTGTGGCGACCCCTAATCGGGAAAAGCCAAAAGACATTAGTTTAGTACTGATTCAGACCCTTTATTCTATTATTTTTGGGATTGCATTGAATTCTTAAGTAAATAAATTGAGAGTTATAGTATCTGTTCTACTTAAATTTATAAAACTTACTGAAAGAGAAAATCATCCCTGATGATCAGAAGTATCAGGTCTTCTTAAAATCCAAAATTTACACTGAGATCAGTCACTCTGGGCTGCTGATCTCTCTGGTGTGTACCTTGCTCATGTTCATTATCAGCTTCATCCTAACAGGGTCATATCACAGCCCTGTTCAGGTTAAAGAGCCTAATTAGTAAATAAATACATTTTTCATTTTCCCCAACCAGAAGCAGCTTTTGTGGGGCCCCCACACAGTCAAGGATGATTAAGCGGGGCCCCCTACAGTCACAGGTATAGCAGGGACCTAAAGCTGGCTATGTAGTTAGTTTTAGTGGAGAAAATGTCCAACAGCAGGATTTAACTAAGCCAGGGGCACTATGTCAGTGGTAAAATATTTAATGGTACTCTGTTGCCTGTTACTTGACAAAACACTGTTACTACAACCAGAAATATCTTTGAATTTTAAAGGAGATATAAATAAGAGTTATTATCCATATGGTTTATTAAGTATACAAGAATGCTGTACTAGCTTTTGTTGGTTTGACAGACATGTTACAATCAGGATAAGATAACTTGCTGTGGTTGGGAGCCCCCAGCAAACGCAGGGTTCGCTGGTGCCTAAAGCCGGCTATGATTGCTTGTCATGATGTAACCTCAAGGACTGACAAATGGAAGCCAGCTCAGATGGAAGCCATCAAGGTAAAGAAATTTACTTATAACCGTAGGACAGAATTCTCCAGATCTGATGGGTAGCTGCTGACAGGCTGAGAAAGAAGCAGCTGCAAACATTGCTGAAGGAAAGTCTTAGGTGGGAGTGGAGTAAGGTAAGCCATGTAAAATGACTCTCTGGTAACTTCAAAGTGGTTCTGATAAACTACCTGGAGACTTGCGGGTGGGGGTGGGGGTACTCAGCACCAAGACTTTCCTCAGTAATTGTGGAGACATACTCACTACTACTGGGTTATTGTCAGGAAGGAGAAGGAAAACTCTGATGAATCCTGTTTTTTTTTATGGAATCTCAAATCATACATTTCTGACCAGACTCATCAAGTACAAGCTATCAACATCATGTGTCCTTGACTTTACATTTCTTCAGCTTCCTACAACACTGACCACAGAACAGGTGCTACTGAGCTTTGGATATGTAGTGGAATCATTCCCTGCAGTAAAAAGTAAACCATTGAAAAATCTTTTGCCGTGGAGGGTAAATTAGTGTTTTGTAGAACAGAGAATTGAAAATTTGTATCTGTATGGAGCCCTTCCATGTACATATAGCTTTTAATAATTACAGCATGTAGCACAGTCTCTTTGAATAACTGGATGTGAAGATGTATAGCTGTAGTTAGATCTGTGCTCCTGAACATTCTGTATATATGCATATTGCTGATATATTTTTGCATTAAGGAGTTATAAATCTTTCCTGAGCATATGTCTTTATTTCTGCATTTCTGTAGTTATGTTACATAGAGTGCTGATGTTTTTCTTGTACTACTGATTTGTAACTTGCAATAACATTTTATACTGATTTATAACTTGCAATACTCTGTTATAATTTGCACATACATTTTATACTGATTCATAATGTGCACTACTGAGCTGTAACTTGCACTACTAAGTTGTAACCCGCACCAACATTTTATACTTCATAATGTGCACTACTGGGTACTTGCACTAACATTTTTATTTTTTTTATTTTTTTATTTTATTTTACATCTGTTGACCAGGAGAGTCCGACTGGATGCATGTCCATTTTCAGCGGAGGCCCGGGGAGAAAAGCTCCAAGGGTAAGCAGATACAGCATTACATAATACCAGCATTACATATTACAAGCAGACTATTTACAGAGATTACATAAGTAAGCAAGTTAAACAAGTTCCACAGGTTACAGTTAATCCTGAGCGCAAGTCAGGATTAAATTAAATTACACAGTAAACTGGTTAATAGATTTTTACACATTCTAGAGAGAGTTAGCCAGGCTTGATTTTGTACTGATTCATAATGTCCACTACTAGGTACTTGCACTAACATTTTGTATTGATTCTTAACTCGCACTACTGAGTTATAGGTTAATAGATTCATAAGTGATTACTAGGCTAACAAACCTAAAGGTCCTTTTTAAGCCTAGTTATGCTTCCCATGTATTTGACAAGTTATGTTACCAATTTACAGGAGGGTTGGTTATGAGTGGTCAAGCATTTATGAGCTTTCTTGAACTACCAGTTTATACTGATGTACAACTTGCAATACTGACTTAAAATTTGTACCACCGAGTTATAAAATACAATACTGGTTTATTTATATACTTTGGAGCTACATATTTATTATTATTTATTTCAAATGTTTTTTTTCCTCATGGTTGCTGGTCTGCGGCATCACTAATTCCCTATCAACAGGCTATGCCTAATACACTGTGAGGTGACTCTGTATGATTCAACCCTTATTAAGTATCCAAGTCTCAGATATCTTCCTTTGAGAAAGCAGTTCCAGAAACAAACAAGGATGGGGTCCATTTCTGTAGTTGAGGTCACTGACTATTGAGTCGATTTCACCCATATGTGGAACAGTGGATCCTGTCTTTGTTGTTGCATGTCTATTGGAGGACTTACAGGAATTCATCTAAATACTCTACATGTGCTTCATGGATCTAGAAGAGGCATTCAGAGAGTATTTTCAATGTCTTGTGGGAGGTACTATAACATTATGGAGTCTCAAGGCCATGGCTACATGTCAGTAGGTAAACTGGTATAACTGTGAACATCTTGAATGATCAGAAAGATGTCCTTGGGCAATGGTGGCTTAAAGCATTAGGATGAACAACAGTTAAGATACATGTGGAGGAATTGTTGACATTAATGGCATCCAAGAATGTATCACTACCAGATGGGAGATTAGGTTTGGGGGTTTCAATAATGCTTTGTGGAAAAGTCTAGAAATTCAAAGTTTTACTGAGCTGGTTGCAATTTGGGCCTGGCCAGTTCAGATTAAGTCATCTGAGAGAGTAAACCTGTTTCTGTTAAAGTTCTGGCTAACATGTAACACTGTGGCAGAGAAATCCAGATTGCAGGGGTATATAGGCTATTTCTGCAATACTTTTTGTTTGGCTACCTAATATCTGAGCAACTAATGAGATGCGTCTCTTTCATTAGTTGAGTTGTTTATGCTGATAAGTCTGCGTGAATATTTTTTGACCTGAAGCAAGTCAGCATCACATATCCTAGTATCTATCTATCTTTTATTCCAAAGGTGATAAAGTAATTTAATTTATTTGCTTGTATTTTTTATCTCTGTTGACCTGGCTAGGTGTGGCATGTCTTAATGGGACATCTTTGGTGGTGTTTTTATTGACTACAGATATTTTCGTCAAGGAAACCAGAATGAGAGTTGTGCAAAATGTGCTTACTGTTTGCAGGATATTCATGTTAATTTGACTTATGCTTTCAGGAATGGCATACAAAGGAAATGACTCAAAAAGAAACAAAATAACTTAGCCAGAAGTATAACACCTGCTCAGAGCTTTGGGGCAAGGATAGCTGCTCAGGTCATGGAACACAGTTCCACTGCTCATACATGTAATAGTGACTGTCCTTTTCTGGGGCAATGAACCAGTTATTAAATACGGGTGTAATGCAGCCCAATAATGATGGAGAAAAGAAAGCGCACTTCAGTGTTTTCCAGTTATCGTCATACTTACCCTGTCCTCGTAGTACGTGCAGTAGCCTGGTTACGTATGCATTCACCTGCCATTCTGGTGAAATAAATATAGAAATGCACTGAAGCGGAGCATATAAATATGCATATAACTTAGTCACCATAACATTTGCTCTAGTTCTAATTGTTTTTTAGTGTTACATTAAATTACCATTGTCTGACTGTTCACTTGACCAGACTGTGCTCCCAGATTGCCCCTGAAAAGAGACACTTGTGTCCAGTACGCTTATCTACTTAATATATCTTTAAACAAATGTAAAACAAAATTAAAAAAGAACTGTTACCGTGGTTCAACTCTTTTCCTAGACTGAAGTTGGGAAGTTAGTCCTTAATACTTTTCTGTTATATAGGTGAAGAGAAAGGTCTGCATAAAATGCCATTACTCTTTTTGACACATTTAAGGCCTAGTTTGATTTCGGTAAACACTCCAATATTATAATTAAAGCATACTGAAGTTTGTCCTTTAAGTGCAAGTACAGATATTTAGTGCTTAGACTGAAGTAAGGAACTGCAAGTACTCATTGTAACAAGACATGTTGAGTTTATGTACGTGTTGAGTTCATATAGACTGTAAAATCTTAATGACTTACTACCAAGCCATCTTATACTTTTAACGGTTTTGGTTCAAGGCTGATAAGTTCAATGCTTTCTATTGCACTTGATTAGAGAAGTAAACAACTGCAGTCTCTTTTCTTTATGCAAATGTCAGAGCAGGATTTTTTTAATTTATTTTTTGATTGGGTAAATGCATCAGGCACAAGCCTCTTTCTATGGGCAACCTGAGAGCATCATTTGCTAAAGTGTCTTATTTCAGCATTGCTTAGCATGAAATGTGAAGACTGTGGGAATCAAACCATTCTTAGTACTCTTGTAGTCTTATCTAAAATGGTGGTTTACTATACTGTATGCTGTCAGCAAATTAAGTTGAAGAGCTCCTGGGGTATGCTCATGTAGAACAAGGCAGTGAGTGTAATACTTATACCATATGATGGGTAAAGATATTGCTGACCATTGCAGTAAATGCAGTTGTGGTCCATCTGTGGCACAAACAGATGATGTCCTGGTCTGACCACTAGTTATGCTGGTAGATTCAGTGCAGGTGGTCCTCAGTTTACTGCAGAGCCCCTTTTATGTATGGATACCATATATGACATCTTTCTCACCTTTTCTTCCTGCAATTTTCTTTTTCCATTATGCTGTTAGTACTCAGATAACCTGAACAGCTAATTGCATATATTTTTTACAATTTGTTCTTGGAGATGATGTAAGTGTTATACTGTACAGCAATTTCTGTATAGCAGTAAAGGAGACCTCCTGGTAACGGAATGTAATTATATCTATTTTTTGTGAAACTATAGCTGTTCTGGTTTTGGGTAGTATGGAGTTGTTAAAAATACCTATATTTTCAACATCAGGTGTGACATGACTGATTTATCTAATAATTGGTCAAGTATATTTCAAAAGTGCTTTAGGGATGAATTTGTCCCAAGTGTTGTTGAGTAGTTGTATTTCTGTTTATATGGATTGTGGTTTAACAATATTTAGAAAGCTGCATATACATGTTGTGATTTTTCTCTGTTTTATTTCCATGAGAAACAATCCATTTGGTAGTGCCATGAATTGTTTCATTTGAGGAATTATTCATACATGAGCCATTGTCTTGTGTTCAACTGTCTTCTCTGGAGCTAGTACATTTACGATATTTAATACGATATTTAAAACTGCCTTCATGAAGTAAAGCTAGATGTCATCTGTAGTAATAATATTAGTACAGGCTACCAGTTTCCTCTGACAGCAAACATTTAAACTTTTATGTTTAATATCCTTTATTACCTTGTGCCTGATTGTTACTGATCCCTTCATCTTCATGATCCATTCATTTCTGCTATAACAGCTGGACCGTATTTCATGCCATTCATTGCTCTTTGTGCTGGGGATGGGGGAGGGGTAGAGATAGGTTCATAGGTGTTTACTAGGCTAACGACCACAAGGGCCTTTTTAAGCCTAGCCAAGTATCCCAAATCTCTGACAAGTTCTGATACCCTTAATAAGTGTAAGCATGGGCCTGGGAGATGAACTATTTACAAGTTACCTGTGTCCATTAGAGACATAGATGCCAAACCAGGGATGAATTTCTGGTTTCCTATCCAATTGTCCGAGTTGCACTTGAATTGGGTTAGGGATGAACTCTGCATCACATGGATGGGGAACCTGTTCCATAGATGGGGTTGTCTCTGAGATATATACCAATCTCTCCAGAAGA
>NC_056726.1:345617600-345702600 GCF_019279795.1 Protopterus annectens | reverse complement strand
CCAAGAATCAAATTAAACTTAATTGTTTTCCCTCATTTTTGCATCAGTGTGTTCTGCACTGTAGTGTTGAATCTGCTGAAGGACACCCCCCCCAGGTGTTATACTGCTGAAGGTGAAACTAAATTATCAAATTAGCATCTTTACCCTAGAAGTCTTAAATTTCCCTGGAGAGACAATAAAAGCCCTTAACAATAACTTTAAATGCTATGACTCACATTAGATATTTAGAGTTCAAAGACCTTGTCTTTGTATCCACAAACATTCTACCTCACTGTTTGCATTTGGTGATAAACCATCTGTGTGTGTGTGGGGGGAGTAACTGCAGTCCATTGCAGTACATGGTTGGTCCTCCCCTCATCTTAGTTGTTTGCCAACTACTTTTGCCTTTGGGGCTCCAAATTCACTTTTCTACCCCATGATCCAAGTGAACTCCTCTCCATCCCACTGCTTCACTCCACTGTAAGGCATATTGCATTTTTGAATTTTTTAACAGAAATGGTTGATTGTACATGTTGAATGGTGTACTAATGCATTAACCACCAACATTCTTACCTTCACAGACTAAGCCCTTCCCAACAGATAGTTTTTCATAAGCACGTAACACCAAGTGTGGACCCCACTCAGGCTCCACTTCGCTCCTCTAAACTACTCTCAATTCCCACTCAGCCCCGCTACTTCTACGTTTATACTATCTAGCCACACCCAATCAGTAATACTAAACCACTCCCAACCAACTTAAACACGTATCCCTTAAGATTCCATCATCGTTTAGCTCCCTATTACTTGTCACTCCTAGCTGTAGCTCAACCTTTCATCATTGCTTCCTTGTTACGTCCAGTGAATATATAACCACTAACTGTTTTCACACCTCTCACATACTTTCCATCTATTCCATCAACAAACATACATTACTTACCCAACCCAAAACTCCTCACCCAAACTACTTACCTGTATCTGTCACTCCCAAAGTACGTAACAATAGCAGTATCAATTGCTTAACTATAGGCTTGGCCCTACTACTGCTGTACCTTAGCCACCTCACCTGTTACCAAAAACATCAGATTCACACTATCATCTCCCCAACAAGTACCTATCAGATAAACCTTACCCCACCTAAAGTTAATATCATACTAACAGCCAACACATATCAGGACACACTGTACCTCTATTTCAAACTTAAATCAATCAATGTATCATCAAGTAAGCTTAAAATAGCATCCCCTACTAGAACAACATTAAAAAAATGCCTAAAAACACTAGTCCAACACACGTCAGTCCTAACCAGTGGTGATAATCACCCTAATCCAGGCCAAACACAACTCACTGTCAAAAGAATCAAAGTCAGTAGTATTGATCAAAATTCAAACAACACCTTATTCATCTAACAGTAGTCAATTAACTTTCATTATTCTAAATGCTAGAAGTGTTTGTAATAAAATCACAGAACTCCATGGTTGGATAGCTGTTCAAAAATGCTAGTGTCTTGGACATAACAGAAACATAGCTACAACCAAATATTAGCAACAATGAAATACTACCGCCAAACTATAATATAATTAGGAATGACTGAACTAAAAGGAAAGGTGGTGGTATAGCAATAATATACCCAGATTGTCTCAACCTAAACCCTTATAATGCCCCCATACCACAATTCAATAATACAGAACTTCTTAAAACTTTCCTCAAACTAAACAAACAAATCCATATCATTACCTTATATATTCCCCTGGGCAATAATATCAATGTATTTGAAGACATTCTACACTGGACCTCAACTTCCATCCCTCGTGAAATACTCATACTAGGTGATGTTAATATTAATTGGCATGACCTTATATTTACCACCACTAAATTTAGCATAAATCTTTTTGGGTACAAACAATTGATATAAACTCCAACATACTTCAGCAAAAACTCAAATTCCATACTAGATTGTATCTTAGTATCTGATCCTACTAAATTTACCTTGTCTGGCAGCCTATCAAATCCCCTCAGTGACCATCTCCCTGTCTTTACTAAATATCACACACAAAATTATCCAAAACAGCAAACTATAAAAACTGTTTGTAAGATCAATTTTAACTTGAGACATTCAACAATATCCTCTCCTCAATAAACGGGAATATATTAAGAAATATTCCAGTAGATGACTCCACTGGAAAATTTAACTCAATATTTCTTAACACTTTAAACAAAATGACACACCCCAGAAATAAAAGAATAAAAACAAGAGATGTACCCTGGTTAACTAGCACTACAAGAAGACTAATGCAAACTAGAGACAAAACCTTGAAAAATTGGTAGATAAACAAAACCTCCAACAATATAAAAGTCTTCGTAACCAGGCCAAAACACAGATATTCTCTGACAATAAAATCATACTATAGCAAACCCCAAAACGATTACAAAGCCAAGCAAAAATATAATCCCAATCCATGTCCAAATACTACACCCCTGTACACTGTTACACAACTTAATACCTACTTTGTAGACAGCATAGCATATATTATGAAACAATTCAGTCATAGTACCGCAGATCACAAAATACAAACAACTTTTACCTCCTTATTTACACTTCAAGTATCTACAACATATATAATAAAACTCTTAAACAAAGTAAAAATCTGCTCTGCCTCTGCAGATAATCTACCCAGTGGATTCCTTAAAATAACAGCAAGTAGCATATTTTATTCATATTCATACTCATAAATAGATGCAGAAAACTGTCCCCAAAATCTGGAAAAAATCACATATCATTCCCCACTATAAAGGCAGTGCTTCTACAGACGTCACTAATTTCAGACCAATATCTATCCTACCCCCTCTCTAAAATCTAAGTAAAATGCATCCACAAACAACTCCTGCAATAGCTCAAGCAAGAAAAACTTGTAAATCAAACCAAATATGATCTTCACCCCTCCCATAGCACAAATACAGCTCTTATAGCTTTAACAAATACAATGAGCAAAGCCAGCGATCGTGGACAACTTGTCTCTGCATTACTCCTTAACCTAACAAAGGCCTTTGATACTGTCAGCCATACTAAACTACTAGAGCAAATGTCACCCTTAGGTCTAACACCAAACACCCTAACCTGGTTCAAGAGTTATTTCACTGATAGATGCCAATCAGTAAAATAGCAATCATTGCTCTGACCTTTTCTCCCTGTCAACAATGGCATCCCACAAGGATCAGTCCTTGGTCCTCTCCTCTTTAATATCCCTACAAATTCTCTTCACACTTACACACAACATGCTTTTCTCATACAGTATGTTGATGACTCAACACTTACATTTACTTCCAAAGACATACACACCTCAACCAAAATTACACAAGAATTCCTCACTGCCATTGACAAATGGTTACAAAACTCCCATTTCCTGCTTAACCCCAAGAAAACCAAACTTTTACTTTTCTACCTAAATCTCTGTCTCTTGAAAAACACAATTTTAAAATATACTCCCTCAGTAATACCACTATAGAAATGGTAACCGATACAAAACCATTAGGCATGACCATAGATGACAACCTTAAATTTGATTTACACATACAAAATGCCATCAAAAATAAGACACCAAAAACTAGGCTTAGTGTATATAGCTAGAAACTTCTTCAACATCCATATCCAGATACACCCTTGCAAATAGTTATCTTTGACTTCTGTTCTTTATGGAGCCCCCATCTTCACTAATCTTCAAATCTTACTCAAAAACTTGAACATTACAATAAAACAGCAAGATCACTGCTGTACCCACCACTGCACTGCACTGTAAACACTTCATTGGCTAGGACTACCCAGCTACCTAAAATATAGTCAGCTAATCTCTACACATAACATCATTCATTACCCAGACACCTGCCCATCCTTAAATTCTATACTGCAAAAACACTCCCCCAAATGGCCCCTGCGATCAAATAACCGAGTTCAACTCACTTTTGGTAAACCAAGTAAATCACCAGGGTATTCTGTGTATTGTCAGTCCATAGCCAAAATATGGAGCGCTATGCCCACGTCTGTAAGGGCAGACACAGCCCTCAAATCCTTCACACACTCTCTTAAAAACTATCTAAAGATACATGGCTCTGTTTATGTTCCACACCAGGTTAATCAAACAGCCCCTTAATTTGTAACTGTAACAGCATTACCCTCCATCTTGCTATTATATTTTATATACCTGATAATTTCTTGCTTCTTATACCTATACCTACCTATACCTTACACTATTACCACTATACAGTCCCCTAACTTTTCTTTCTCCCTTTTGCTTCTTTCCTATCCATACCCCACACTTTACTATTAAACACATACTTTTCTGTCTCCTACTTTCCCTCTCCTGTAATTCCCCTCCTCTCAACCCTGTGCTATAAGATATGTATACTAAGTACATTATAATAAACAGAAATTATTTAACTATCAAGCAAAATCATACTGATCTGAATCATATAATTGTAAAGACCAATCCTTTTATATATGTAGTCTCTTTAGTAACATCTAATGTCTGTAATTAATGTACACGTATGTTTCATCTAATATGTGTAAAAATGATGTGCTATCCGTTACTGTATATTCTTTCTTGTATGAGAAAGCATTCATTGTTGCTCTGTAATAAGCTAATGTAATATGCTAATTGTTTTGGGAGGTTTTCTCCCCAGGCCTCCACTGAAAATGGGTACCCACCCAGTCAGACCTTTCCCAGTAAACTTGTCAAATAAATAAATTAGTCCTAACTGGTCCTGCCAAAGGCTGTGAAGATAAGCACATATAAATTCCCAATGAACTCTAAGAACAAACATAGGGCAGTGTCCAGAAGAAGTAATATTGATGGAGTATTGGGTGGAAAACACAACTACAGTGAAGAAAAGCTGGACCAATAATCTCTAGCTTTGGTAAGAAATTAGTGAGCAAAAAAGTTAAAAACTAAAGAAATGCATAGCTTGTGTTAAGCCAACTTGTATTTCAGTGGTATTAACCAACCATGGTTAACTGAATCCCTATTGAGTCATGTAATGTGACTTGATGTTACGAAGATTACATGACTGTGGTGATGGAATGTTTCAAATTAACCCCAAGGATGACAAACCTTGGAGTTAGCATATTTAGCGAAGTAGGTGTATGTGTGGGTGTCTACATGGGACATGGCCCCCTGCAGGACAATTGCCACTGTGACCTTTATTTTTGTGATTTCTCTGTTCAGCTAAAGCGATCTCAGAGGGTCCTCACAAAGAAAATATAAGATGTAAACAACATGAACTATGCAGAAATACTAAAAGCCATATCCCTTTACTCTGTCTCCTGTCAACTATTAAGGGTTGACCTAAGCCTGACCTACAAGGCACTCACAAATCCAGCCCTGGCAGAGCTGCTGCACATCCACAAGTCAAATAGCATGAGGCATACCCATTCAAGGGATTTAAATTTAATCAGTGACTCAAACAACACCTGCTGGGGAGACAGATATGTGTCTCAGAGCTTGCCCCTTCTTTGGAACAGGCTTCCTATTCACATTAAGCAGAGCCCTTCCCTGGCCCTCTTTAAATGCAGTTCGGGTCAATGGATGGGGAATCAAAAATTCACACCTGGGGTCGTGCCTGTGTCCCTTATGGACAGGGGCAATGTGTAAGATACTCAATACACAGGCAAAAAAAAAAACATGCCATCCTCTTCACCCTAGGGGCCATATTTTGGGTAAAATCAGGTTATATTGGCTAGGCTTGTAACAGGCCTTAAAATCATTAGCCCAGTAATCTCCTATGGCCCTATGAACCTATGAAAATTGTACATATCGGCAAACAGCTGATTGTTTCTGAATGTGAACATTTTCACCCAACAGCCATTCACTAATAGTCTCTTTTGAGCTTCTTTATTAATGTCCATCACTCATGTTATGTCACCCTCATTTGTAACTGCACTTTTCATAATAAACCATAGTGTATCTTGATTTACTGTATTACATGTTGTATTTTTATCAACATAAACTTAATAACCTTCTCATATCCCATAAATTACTATTAAAATAAATCTGTTTTCATCAACACATTTGAAGTACTCCTTCCCTTGTTACAATGACTGTTCTTGCATGCCATTTTCAGTAAGATACCTTACTTGTTCCGTTCTTAATTAGGTAACCCTTTGAAATGTTGAGACCCACTAAAGCGAGTCCCAAGACATGGAAACTGAATGTCGGAAAAATGGACTTACATATATGTCTGATATGGCCATTTCTCAGAATATTCCATTTTCTCTGAGGTATGGTGATCATGGAGTTGGTATATATAAGTTCAGGGGGAGTGGGGGCTTGAACTCCACATCAGGGGTGGGGGTCTTGACCCCTGCAAAAAAGAAGTTTAAAGGAGAAGAGTGATGTTCATAATTTGCAATTCTCCTGGTTTTCGGGATTTATTTTAGTGTGTTGGCTGTCGGCATTCCGAGTGCCAGCACTTCAGTAGGGAGCCTCTTAATTGTCACAATAAAAATCTTATAATGAGAATTTAGTAACAAACAAATAGGATACTAAATTAAGCACATCATCCATACCTAGCATTTTATTATTGCTTACCTGTTTACAGCTATACTAGTGTTTTTCTCATCTACATTCACCACATCTCATTTTCCCCCAAGACTCTGACTCCGTTTCACAGCATCACTACTTATGTGGAAATGTCATGTATACCTTGCACAGAGATTCCTATCTTCTGAAATGACCTTTGATTTCCTCAAAGGGCACACTTCTTGTTTCTTACTACCTGCTGCATGGTTCAGAACTTCTTTTTAACTTTTGTTCTTTAAGTCTTGCTTATCAATTTACCCCCAAATTAAGTGCTTTGTAAGTTGCTTTACCTAATTATGTTCTCATCATAGTCCTTCTTATTAATGTCTGCAAGAGATACCCTACAATACTGTTATACCTGTCCACCTTACCATCATATAAATAAAATTACGTTTATCTTTCAAAATAAAAATATATAACACTGCACATCTTACTGAACCTTCATTCAACAACTCAGTAGTTAATTTCCTACCTGCTTTACCACATTTTACCTTGAAGTTCTGTTGATCATCAGCATTGTACCACAGCGGCCTGGAAAATGAACACACTTGGCTAACATCAAAGACAGAAATAATATAAATTTCATGAATCCCAACCGTACCCTGACTTAGCAATGAGGTCTGTTCCCTTCATGGTACTGGAAGGTCTCACCTTGCTTCAAAATGTGTGTCACTTCTTTCAGCTGCTTCATTAAGTATAGCAGAAAAAGTGTATCTTTGACATTTAAAGTGTGCTTTTCACCATGATGCTGATATTAGTACTGTAGATGTTTATAGTTTATATAATAATACCGTCTAATTTAAGGAAAAATGACGAGAACATGTTTGGGGAACACAGCCCAGTGAGGAGAACAACCAGCAACTGCTCATGAAGTTATAGAATGGAAATATGGAAGGTATTCTCAAAGCAGTAAGGCAGCAGATGAAAGCAATGCCTTGACTTTAAAATTGTTGTGCTAAATAACTTCAGACATCTGGGTATGATTCTACTGAGTTTCTAATAAAAGCAATATGATTCTGTGATGCCATTTAAGCAGTGCATGGTTCACATACAAGATAATCCAATGGAACTAAGCCGTCAAATAGTCTATATATAAGAAAAGTAAGACACACTGGAAGTCAATGCGAGGCAACAAACTCTCCACTTCATTTGGATTTTGGAAAGTGGAGAAGTATTCAATTGTTTAGAGTCCATAAAAGCAATGATATCACAACAGAATGTATTTGACAAGAGATGAGTGGGTATTTTGAAAGCCTACAGATTGCCATCGTGGATGGCTGACATGCATATGTTCAACCAAGAGTGCTATTTGTTCATTTTTTGAGCTGGTATAAGAAGGAACAGATATTGTCATAACAATATTATGTGTCTTTCATTTCAACATTGCATGGAGCACAGTTTTTACTTGGCAGTTAACGGTTGGAGTTGTCACAGTAAGATATGCATCAGAGTTACATGGTGCCCTGTCCATATAAATACTTATGGCAAAGTGCTGAGCGCTAGGGAAATAATAATAATTAATAATAATAGTAATAGCAATAATAATAATAATAATAAGGATGAGCACCATGGTAAAAATATAGCAAAAAATGACTCCTAGTATAGTCATTTCATTGGCCAGAGGGCTCATTATTTAATTTTCTGTTTTTACTGTGCTGCTGTAAAGTTTGCATGTTGGTGTGACTAGCAGTATCCTGTACAATAGCAAACACCTAGTAAGCAATTTTTCTGTGTAGAATGGTCCATAAAACTGTAACCTGTAAAGCAGCAATATAGTGTAAATACCTTATGTGCCAACAAGCTTAGAGCATCAAATTGGGCCTCAAGTGATAATACCTACAGATTTAGTAGAATTCAGTATTGTGTAAACATTAAAATTAGTAGACTTTAGTACTGTTTAGCTTAACCTGTCCCAATAAGGCACCCTTATTAGTCTGCTCAAACAAAGCACCCCTTGTAATCCCAATACACCACACCTTTGTAGCATACAAATCAAAGAACTGGAAAGTATGGATATGCAATTTCCTAACTTCTTTGTAGCCATCTTGGTGGATATTGGTCTCTTCAGACATTTCAGCAATTGTCTCATATTTACTGACAAGCTTAGTCCTTAAAGAATACGACACAGTATCCGAGAGGCATAATCACACAGTGACACTGGAGGCTAAACTCTTGTATATGCGTGCACATCAGGCTGTCAAAACCACACACATACCTCTCCAAACACCTTCATCAACTGGAAAGGCCACAGAAATACCTCACAAAGAGAATCCATAGCCTCCAACACCTGTCCTATGCGGACAGGCTCAAATCACTTTTGCTGTACAGAGTATCGTACAGATTGATCAGAGGTGATCTGTGTCTAGCCTACAAGGCAATATTGGACCCTGACCTACCAGAGATGCTCCATATCCATAAGTCTAACTCGTCATGCATTACCCACTCAAAAGGCCTAAATCTAATATGCAACATCAACAAAACCTGCTGGAGAGACAGGTTTGTTTCCCAGAGGCTGCCCCGTCTCTGGAATAGACTTCCCATATATGTCAGAGTACCTCACTGACTCTCTTCAAGCACAACCTTGATGAGTTCATAGGTTCATAGGTGTGTACTAGGCTAATGGCACTGGAACCTTTACAAGCCTTTTCCATAGAAGTGTCCTGGCATCATGCCACCCAAAGTTAGTTCACAGTGCTTCTGTCAAGTAGAGTGAGCCCCAGGGTGAACGTTCTATTTCCCATTCACTCATCAAGATTTCTCTTGAAGATGGCCAGTGAGGTGCTCTGCTTGACATGTATGGGAAGTCTATTCCAGAGCATAGGCAGTCTCTGGGTTATGAACCTATCCCTCCAGCATGTTATGTGGATTGTGGTAATGAGGTTGAGGTCTCTGGAGTGTGTGGAGTGGAGGGATTGGGATTTCTTTAGATACAGCATTTCTAACAAAGCTGGGTCAGACATGGCTTTGTAAATCAAGCAGAGATCACCTCTCAGTAGACAATATAAGACAGAGAATAGCTGGAGTTTTTTGAGAGTGTCCATGTATGACATGTGTTTAAGGCCTAGGATCCTCTTCGTGAGGTACTTTTGTGGCCTTTCCAGCTGTTGCATGTGTCTAGTGAGGCACATGCCAAATGGGGCATTATACTCGATGATTGCCCCAATGAGGGAAGAGTAGAGAGAGATGATGAACTCTTTCTTCCTGTATGCAAAACCCTTGATAATGAGATGGGTCACATAGAAGGACTTTCTGACCACAGTGGCAATGTGATGGTCGAAGGAGAGGTTGCTGTCAGTCTGTGTCCCCAGATCTCTTATAACGTGTTCAGTGAGCTGCCATCAATGTTGTAATTAGTGGCAACTGAGTTTTTCCCAAAAGGGCTGACGACGCATTTTTTGGCATTAAGCTTAAGGCCATATTTTCGACACCAATCAATGGTCTCAGTGAGGCCTTTCTGTAGGATGTCTACATCACTTGGGGAGTTAATAATGGCTCCCAGCTTGCAGTCTTCTGTGAACCTGGTCAGCCAGAGTCCTTCTGTGTTGGCCTGGGCTTCTGAGAAGTAGATGCCAAACAGGAAAAGACCCAGGACTGATCCCTGTGGGACTCCACTCGTGACTGGTAGGCAGTCTGACTTGGAGTCAGCTACTTTCACACTGTGGGTTCTATCTGTGAGCCAATTTTCAGCCTACCTAGTGATATAGGGGTTGATGCCTGGTTTGCTGAGTTTATCAATAATTCCTGAGTGGGGAATGGTATCAAAGGCCTTGGCCAGATTGAGGTAGGCTGTATGAACTGCCGTGCCCTCATCCACAGCTCTGGTGACTGACTTAAAGAAGTCAACCAGGTTGAGCAGGCATGATCTGCCTTTCACAAAACCAAATTGCATGGGATCCAGAGTTTGGAGATTCCCTATATCCTTGTTAATTAGGTCCATGATGATGCGCTCCATAGCCTTACATATCAGACTCATCAGGCTAATGAGATGATAATTCCCAGGGTCTGTACTTGCTCCCCCTTTATGGAGAGGGATGACTGTAGCAGTGTGCCATTTGGTAGGAACAAAGCCTGAGGTGAGGCTGTGATTGAACAGGGCACACAGATGTGGTGCTAGTTCACTTTGTAGCTCATGTAGTGGATAGGAAACCACAGATTTGTCCCAGGGGTTCCACCTGTGTCCCTCATTGACAGGGGCAACAGGTGCTGACTGATGTTTGTTTTTTTGGGATAAACTGTTGGCTGGGTTTGTAAAGGCCCCAGGGCCATTAGCCTAGTAACCTGCTATGATCATATGATAACACTCACCTCAAATACCACACAGCACACACATAGCCTAACATATGCTGAGGCACTTAAAAGCAATATTCCTAGACAAGAAAGATCACCTAGACCCCTCACTGTCAAATCTATTTCTCAGCAAGCCCAAAGGCACTTAGAAAACAGAACACCTAACACCACCCATATTGTCGCTCTCAGTGGAGCCCCAAACACTAACTCCCTAAGGCAAGCAGACACAATTTCCAGGGGTCTCATCATAGGGGGTTCCATGGTAAGATATACTGATGCCCCTTTATCTAGGCTGAACAAGGAGAAGATAATGGTCAGTTGCTTATCTAGAACCAGGATCTGCTGAATCATGCATGCACTCAAGTCATTACATCACAGGTACCAGTATGATACCATCACAGTCCATGTAGGTGTAAATGACCTGTGCTGTACCTGCTAGGACTATATGAAGAGAGACATTGTGCATCTCAAACTGGTTTGAGCCTGTCACTTAACAGCATATTACCATCATAGAGGATGATACCACAATATGAGCAAAAATGATTGTTTTCAACAACTGGCTGTCTTTATGATGTCATTCTAAGGAGATCCAATATTTGTCACTTTGGGAAGACATGATCAACAGGCCACATTGCTTTGCCAAGGATGGTCTGCACCTTTCCCCTCAAGGCTTTTGAATACTGGCTAAGGTTTTGTACGCCTCCATAGTGTAGCATTAGACAATGCTAAATTGGCAAACCTACCGAATGACAAAATCAACTCAACAGAACTCTTAAGTTGTTACTTCTCAATGCCAGGAGCTTAAATAAAACACTACACACCCTCCAAGCATTCCTCACATTGGACAATACAGATATCTGAGCAGTTACTGAGACATGGTTTAAAGGGGCAAAGAGTACACCGGCAGTGCAAGGTTTTAGTACCTTCCACGCTTTTAGATCAGTATTGCACAGAGAAGGACTAAAGGTGGAGGTGTCTCAATATACATCAATAACAAGCATACCTCTAGAGTGGTCAGACAGGATGGAGTGCTGGAGTACCTCCATGTGCAGATCACCATAGACAAAATCCCGTACCATATCCTAGCCAGCTATAGGTCACCCTCCATGTCCCAAGAAGCTCACAATGCATACTTGGACCTACTAAAGACACTTACCATGCAATCTAACACCCTACACATGGAGGAATTTAATTACCCCTCTATAGATTGGGAGTCTTACAGAGCCTCAAATCTACAGGCACAAAGATTCTTACACTTCCTGTTATAATGTACACTCCCCCTTCAGTACTCCCCATACATCTCTAAAAGACTAGTATCCTTATTTTTGGAACTACTGTCACTCATGCTCTCCGGACACATTCACCCCAATCCTGGATCCCCTGCCAACCCAATATCTCCCCCATCACAAACTACCAACAAGTCCCTCTTCTTTGCTACCCACAATGCCCAAAGCCTCTGCAACAAACTTCCCAACCTCCATGCTTGGCTGTCTCATAATCATTCTGACATCCTTTGTATTTCTGAAACTTGGCTAAAGCCTCACCTAAATGACACTGAAACAATCCCCCCCAACTACAAACTTGTTATACAAGATAGAACCAGGAAGAAAGGTGGAGAAGTAGCCATTCTCTTTCCCTCCTTTCGAACTTTAATACCCTATACCAACCCCATACCTAAATTCTCCACAATTGAAATGACCATTGTTCTACTGAAGATTAACAACCATAAAAGTATAGTCATAGCTGCACTTTACATCCCACCAGGAAACAATACCCCCATTCTAGAAGATATACTTTCCTGGTTCTCATCCACTGTTTCTAATGAAACCATCATCCTAGGCGATGTTAACATCAACTGATCTTCTATTCACTTTAGCTCTACTTCCCATACCTTAAACCTATATGGCTTCTCTCAGTTAATCAACACTCCTACCCGACCCAACAAAGATACCTCCTCTGGCACTGTTCTGGACTGGATACTAGTCTCCCACCCAGACAATATCTCTGAAAGTGGTATTTTGCCCGACTCCATTAGTGACCATCTTCCTGCCTTTGCAACCCTCTCCTCATCCCTCTACACTTACTGCACAATTACATCACAACACGCACCCTTAGTAATTTTAACCCTCAATCCTTCTCTGATACCTTAAAACTAATAAATTGGAGCCCTTTGAAAACTCTTCCCCTAGACAATGCTGTCATCCACTTTAATACTGTATTCACTAACTTACTAAAGATACCTTTGCCCTTCCCAGAACTAAAAGAGTGAAATCCAAAATAGCCCCATGGCTCTCTAAAGATACCATCACTCTTATGCACTCATGCGACAAACTCTAGAAACTCCACCAAAAACTCAAAACCCCACAATCTCTTAATCAATATAAACAACTGCGCAACACAGTAAGACAGTGTATTCACTGTATGCAAAACTCTAGAACAACTATAAATCTAACCCTAAGAAATTCTGGAGTAGTATTACAGCCCTCTTCAAACCTGGCAAAAAAGATAACCCCTGTCCTGACCCTTCTTCTAATGACCATACCATAGCCAGCAACTTTATCTCCTTTTTTATTGACTCTATAACCAAACTTACCACATCTTTCCCTGGCAGCTCATCAACCTCTTCTGCCCCACTCCCCACCAGTCCCTCCTCCTCTACCACAAATTCCACCCTCCACCCTCCCACCTCAGACCCTCTCTACACAAACCTCTCTTCCTCTGCCAAAAACCCTACCTGCCTCCCTCTTTTCTCCCTCAAACCTATCCCTGTCAACACTGTTAAACTTCTCGGTAAACTAAAACCTTGTTCTACTGCCCTAGATAACCTTCCATCAAGTAAAATTAGCTGCTGATGGCATAGCCTACCCCATCTGTATTCTCATCAACTGCTCCATCCAGGAATCTTATGTACCCCTCCCTTGGAAAAAGGCATTTATCATCCCCTTACATAAGGGAGGCAACAACAATGACATCCCTAACTTCCGTCCCATAGCCATACTCTCCCCTATCTCAAAAATACTTGAAAAATATATTCACCAGCAACTTCTTTCCTTCCTCCTATACAATAACCTCCTGTCCCTTACACAACACGGTTTTAGACCCCACCATAGTATCTCCTCAGCCCTCTTATCTTTCCTTGACATTGTCAACCATGCCTGAAACTCTGGCAATGTTGTATCCTCTCTGTTCTTAGACTTATCTAAAGCCTTCGATACCATTTCCCATAACCTATTACTATCAAAGCTCTCACAACTTAACCTCTCTCCTCCAACTATAAATTGGTTTTCCAGTTATCTTTCAAACAGGCAACAGTCTGTTAAATGGAACTCCACCTTTTCTTTCCTTGATACCTTCACAGGAGTGCCCCAAGGGTCTATCTTAGGCCCTTTATTATTTAATATCTTCATTAATGACTTCCATCATTGCATCCCTAATGCTAAACTTGTTCAATACACAGATGGCTCTACTATCATCTGCTCAGCTGATTCTCTCTCCAGACTTATGCAACTAACACTGACTGCTTTTAGTTGCACTGAGACTTGGATGCTAAATAACCATTTAGCACTTAATGCAACTAAAACTAAACTTATGATTTTCTCCCCTACCAAGAACTACACAATTGACAAAGCGTCCTTTATTATAAAAAGCCAAAACATGATCCCCATTGAACTAGTCTCCCAAACTAAGCTTCTCAGAGTCTTTATTGATGAACAGCTAAAATGTGACATATACATTAAAGCCAACATCAAGAAAACCCACCAAAAACTAGGTATGCTTTACCTCCATAACCGCTACCTAACCACCTCAACCAATCTAACCGTCTCCACCACTTACCTCCTCCCCTCCCTCCTTTATGGAGCTCCAGTTCTCACCAACCTTCAAAGTACCCTCAAAGCTAAGCTGGCATTCTGCTACAATAAAATCTCCAGGTTTGCTACAAATTCCAAATCTTCCTCTCACCACTGCATTTCCTTACATTCACTGACTTGCTTATAACTCCCTAATCATCTCTCTTTCATTCAACTCTCCACTGCCCATAAACCCATTTTCAATCCTTCCCATTGCCTTTCATTATCCTTCACTCTCACAATGCACCATCCTGGCCGTTGTCTTAGATCCACCAATCAGAACCTACTTGAACTGCACAAACCTCTTCGCACTCCAGCCAATCCCTATTAGCCTTCTCTCTTGCATGAAAATGGAACTCACTTCTTCCTCATATTTGGACCACCCAAAATCATTCTACCTTTAAGTCCCTTTTATACTCTTATCTATCCTCTGCCTGGGAATGTTCCTGCTCATACCCCTCCTAAATTTCTCCTACTCCTTTCTCCCAATTAATCTCCATGTCTCTCAAGTACTAGCTTTATGTAATATCTTTTTTTTCACTACAACATGTTGCTACAATAATTGAATTAACTGCCAATAAATATGAATGTATCTTGCAGATCTCTCCTATAACTGTATTAACTGCCAACACATTTTGTATTGTATGTGGAGCTTCCTCTCCTATAATTGTATTAACTGCCAATATTATTTGTTTTTTGTACTAACTGCTCAAATTTTTGTATATACTTTCTTGTATTAACTGGCAATATAATTTTGAATGTACTTGGAGCTTTTCTCCCCAGGCCTCCATTGAAAAAGGGCTCAATATGGCCCAATGGACTTTCCCAGTTAACAAACTACAAATAAATAAATAAGTGATGGTTTGTCAAAATTCAGTGCCCCTGTAAACCCTGAGAACACATCAGCTTAAGCTGAATTGCACTCAGACACTCTGTACAACCATGACAATGGCTGCATACCTACAAGAAGTAAGCTCAGAACTGCCCCCTTAGACAAACTGCCCTGGTGGCATCCCAAATTAAACAGGTTATGCAATAAAATGAATAAAAATTATTGCAAAATTCAAGAAGGGTAATTCCCATAATGATAAAAACTCTCTCATCAAAGTAAATAGGCAACTAAGAGGGCTAATTAAGTCAAACAAAGCCAATTTTGAGGTTAAGATATCCTCCCAGGTGAAAAATAAACATAACACCTTCTACAGCTATGTCAAAAACCTCAAAGGCAGCATACAGCAATGCACTAAACTGGTGGTTAATGGTATCACATTCACTGAGCTTGGAGATACAGTGAACATGTTAGTGGACAAATTCAGTTCCAACTTTACCCCCTCTCACTTCAACCATCCCCCCAGTAATACCCTCAAACATATCCCCTCCAACTATAACTAAGGAGCATGTAATGGCTGCACTCACTAAAGCCAAGAACACAGCCTCGGCGGATGTCGATGACATCCCAGGAAGTCTCCTCAGTAGTGAAAAATATGACTTATCAGGACCACTGGGGTCATTATTTAACTAAAGTCTTAGCAGGAAATAGAAAAGAGAAAAGTGAGGAGTGTAGAGAAAGTTGGTAAGTTATACTGAAAAAAATGGTGGCCATGGACAGAATGGGGGGTGTTTGATCTTTAGATGATATTAACAATGGCATAAGTTATTCAGAATGTGTTTTATATATATATATATATAAATATATATATGTGTGTGTGTGTGTGTGTGTGTGTGTGTATATATATATATATATATATATATGTGTGTGTGTGTGTGTGTGTGTGTATATATATATATATATATATATATATGGGTCCCTATCAAATGATAGAAAGCTCATTTGATAGAAACTCATTTCACTGACACCATAAGATAGAAAGCTCAAAACACTGAAAACCCTTTTAACTGAAACTCAAAACACTGAAAATGCTATATGCCCTTTTCCCCGGTAGTGTAATCCTGGAGTTAGTATATATAGTTAGGATGGGTGTGTGGGGGGGGCATAGCCCCCCACATAGTTTATGTAAATATTGTTTTCACCAAACAGTTATTCATTGTAGTTATAAGTATCCATGTGTAGGGTTTAAAATGTATGAAGTATGTGGGGGGCTACACACCCCACACCCCCTAACTATATATACTAACTCCAGGATCATACTACTGTGGGGAAAGGGCATATAGCATTTTCAGTGGTTTGAGTTTCAGTCAAATGAGTTTTCAGTGTTTTGAGCTTTCTATGTTTTGGTTTCAGCCAAATGATTTTCCATCAAATGAGTGTGTATGTATATATATATATATATATATATATATATATATATATATATATATACACTTTTAATTGACTTCCCATTGTTACTTTTATGCATCAATGTGAGGAACAAGGAATGTTCCTGTTTGAGAACATTGCTAGTGTGAAGGTAAGTGATGTTTATTCTAATGCTGGAGCTTTGGTAAGTACCAGAAGCTTTGGCATTATTTGTAAGAGAATGTGTGTGTGTCGGTTAGGGTGAGAGCTAGGCTATGGAAATGGATAAATTTGGTGTTTTGTGCATGGCATTTGTTGTGTGATGTGAGTGTGACTGTTTCCTAGTTAGGGTTAGAGTAAAGGCTATAGTGAGGGGTGTGTGTGTGTGTGTGTGTGTGTGTGTGTGTGTGTGTGTGTGTGTGTAGTGTTACTGTTTACAGGATTTCTTTTCTAAGGTAATGTGTAGTTGGTGTTAGGGAGAGTGGAAGGATGGGGGTTATTGTTAACATACATATGTAAGGTGGTACAAGGGGTAAAGTGACAAAGGGATATATTTCATTACTGAATGCAGATTAAAAAATTCTGATGAGTCTGTTGTGAAAAGTATTGACGGGTATTGAAATGAATTGTAAAGGAGTATGAAAGAGGGACTGTTCAAAGCAGGGTAGACACATTACACAGGAGAGATCATCCGCAGAGGATGGAGGACTCTGAAGGGTAGGTGATATTGTTTGCTATGCTAAAAGATTTTGATGCTGAGCAGTAGGAATGCCTGAAGGCAGTGACAGAGGATATAGGAGTTGAGGAAAGTGTGAGGAGATGATGTAAAGTAATACCCAAAGACCCAGCTGGTGGTCACTGGGCTTATGCCACTGGAACTAACCAAGAGTATCCTCTCTCTCCCCATTATTATTTATTCCAGCTGCAGAAGCATTAGTGAAAATGCAGAAGAAGCAAAATAAAAAAAGTGGACATTTCTTCTACTGGCACACCAACAAGGTGGTCAGATGCACAACACACCCCATATCACTCCTGCCCCAACCATTCAGATTCCACTTCTGTGCCATGCCCCCAACAGTTCTTCAACATATTTTATTAAAAAAATAATAATTTCTTCTTTTAAACTGTAGCAAACTGCTTGCTACAAATATAGCAAACAGTTGCTATAGTTTGTACCCTGCCTGCATGGAGTTCTGCAGTGCTCAGGCTTTAGTTTAAAAAAAAAATATATATATATATATATATATATATATATATATATATATATATATATATATATATATAAATATATTACTTTTAAACTGTAGAAAATGACTTGCTGCAATGTAGCAAACAGTTGCTATAGTTTTGTCAACACAAGGAGTGTTAGAGAAATTCTGAACTGCCAACATAATGAATGGCATCCAAATGTAAATTACCTTTAGCATTACCCTTGTGACCTGAGTTGTGGCTAAAGAGAGTCAATAATCTTTGATGGATTGAGCTTCTTGGCCCTGCAGCTGTAATATATTACAGTAAAATATTTTCTACTTGAAGTAACACTTGTGTATAATGTTCATTGTACGTTTAAGTATTTAAATTAGCATATTAAGAGTTAAGAATATGATTGGTTTATTGACTGATTTTCATAACTGATAACAGTATACATGTGTAATGTTTGTGAGTCATGGCTGTTTCTGAGCAAGTTCTGTATTAAATGAATGAAAGCACTAAATTATTTGTGTCCTGGAGTCGTATTTGTTGTTTTTTCTGTTGTAAAGTTGAGTTTTATTTTTCATGTATAAGCACCTTTGGTTCTTTCTTATGACTCATGGGTCAGCATTTACGTATGGAATTTGCCTTTTTTATTTCGCTTATTGAGTTCCTGATATTCATTATCTTTAGTTCCTTAGACTTTTTTTTGGGACTTTGTCAATGCATTTCTATAAACCACACTGAGAGTGGTTTCTACTGGCGCAACATTTCCCTGGTGGCCTGTGGAGAATTCCTGGCATTTTTTGTATGCATTGCATATATTACTACACTTACAGAAGGATGGAAATAGATGGGGAAGCCAGCAACCTCACCATTCATCCGATACCTGGAGGAGTGGCCAAGCTGACCAAGAACTTAGCTGACGTCATCGAAGAAGCGAAAGCAGTGCTTCAACAGCTTAGAGGGAGTTTTGGAGCCCTGCAACAAAGAAGCAAAAGTTCTGATGTTTTTTCTTCATCTTCGGATGAAGGTACAGTTATTGCTGCAGACACTAACGGTTGCAGGCAAACTATCTCCAGGTTTCTGCAAGAAGAAGACCATAATCCATTCACTGATGTTGACATGCTAATACAAGTGATAAGGTCTGTACATTCTCATTACATGCCCTTTGATTTTAAAGCGTGTTTTTTCAAGCTTGAGAAAAAAGTGGTCAAGCTTAAAAGTTTGACATTAGAAAATCATTATTTGAGTAAATGTGTGGATTTGAAAGTAGTGCTGTTAGGACTAAGAGTCTATACATTTCCAAACAGCATTTCTTTAGGGACAAAATTTACAACAATATTAAAGATATATACAACAAAGGTTTTGAAGTGCTTAAAGCACTTATTAGCTGGAATGTAGAAAAAATATCGACATTAAAAGATCAAATAAAAAACATGGATGTGGAATTAAATAAACATCCAGACCATCGGGCCTTCCAATTTATTTATCACAATTTATATGAAAAATGTGAGAGACTTGTTGACAGTATTACCAACAATAAAAAGAAAAAGTTAATGAGGGATTTAAAAAGCTAGCAGCTTGGTCAAGCTTTTTTAATTAAAAAAAAAAAAACACAAATCTAAAGGTACTGATTCTAACAACCCTCATTATAAGAATTTTGGGGACAGACATCTGGATAGACTGGATTCTTTTTACTCTTCTGAGACTGAGAATATTACACACACAGATTCAGAGGAACCACAAAGAGACATTCTTTCCAGTCAATCCAGTGAAACTAGTGAAGCAAGCAAACTGTCTTCTCCCCCCTCCCCCTCTTTTTTTACACCAGCAACAGAACTGAACAGCCTGCCTCCCATCCAGGAGGCTTTCACAGTAGTCAAAAGAAGAAAGGGAAGAACCAAGGATGCTAGAAAAAGAATGTCATTTGTACAATTTAAGTAATAAAGTTTTTTCTTGTACCAAATTGAAATTATTGTCAAAAGGTTTTTCTTTTTTAGCAGCCAACAGAGCTCCATTGGTTCACACTATGTTAGACTTTAAATTATGTATGAGAAAGTTAAATTGGAAATATATTCTGAATGAAGTGGATATTAAGGAATACAAGTTTGGAAGAAACAGCACTTATAATCCTACATTAGTTGTTGCATCTTTCAGCTTTTCCCAGTTAGGGGTCACCACAGCGGAAGTCCGGTCCGCTAATGATTGGCAGTAGATTTTTACGTGCCGAGTTGCTGGCCCTGACGCACAACCTTCAACGAAGGTATGCCCATTCACGCATGTCTCCTACATTAGTACACACTTTAAATGTTTTTTCCTCCATTGTTGAAACAGAGCTACACAAATTATTAAAGGACACAAACAGGTGGTCCAAACATCAATATTGCAATCTGAACAAGGATGAAATCACAGTGCTTAGACAGTTAGGCAGGTACAACGATATCAGATATATGAAAGCCATCAAAGGACAAGACATAGTTATAATGGAAAGTAGTAACTACATTGAAGCTATGCACAATCTTTTAAGTGACACTACCAGTTATAAAAAATATCTAGAAACTATGTTAGACATAGTTATAAAACATAGATCTCAGTTTATTAGATATGTTACATCAGGGATATCTTGACCTAGATTTATTTGAATTTTGTATGGTAGAAGAGCCCCAATTAGGGTATTTATTCGGTATATCTAAGATCCATAAAAATATAGTGCAGCCGCCATTCAGGCCTTTAGTGTCTGCACCTCACAATAAAACATCTAAGATATCAGCCTATTTGGATCAAATACTGAATCCTATTGTTCAGAAAAGCAGATATTATCTGAAGGATTCTTGGATTTTCCTAGATGAGTTAAAAACCTACATTTTCACAGGAGAGGAATGTTATATGTGTACCATGGACATCACTTCATTATACACTTCCATTGACCAGGATGAAGGGGTTGATTTTGTCAGGTTATATCTTTGTAAATATTGTAAAGATTATGGGCTTGAAACAACCACTATTTGTCAGCTCATTGATTTAGTACTTAAAAATAACTTTTTCATGTTTGATGACAACATGTTTCAGCAAATAAGTGGTGTTGCGATGAGAGCTCAAGTTGCTCCCACTTTCATCAATTTGGTTCTCTGTTGGTGTTAGGAGGAATGCTTAGTCAAAATTCCAATGTTTAGGTATGTAACATTTTACAAAAGATATATTGATGATTTATTTATCATTTGGTCTAGTGACATGGATACCCTGAATGATTTCCTGAGGGAAATAAATAACAGCATCCACTGGCTTAATTTTACACTGGGTGAAGTAGGTAGTTCAGTACACTTCTTAGATATAAAGGTAGATATTAATGTCAAAGATAGACATTTTTCTAGTAACATCTATAGGAAGAACACATTCACTAACAATTATTTACACTTTGATAGTTTTCATCAAGTTCACATGAAAGTGAATGTGTTTCCAGGTCATTAGACTTAGTCAGTTGATTAGCGACGACAAAGTGTTCTTCTTAGAAGAAACTAATAAAATCATTGAACTTTTCTTAGAAAGAGGATGTCCTTTTCAAAAACTAGCGACCATTAGTGATGAAGTTAAAAAACAGAGATACAATTTTTTTCCTATTATTAAAAGTAGTTTCAATACAAATAGGACTGGAGAAGACAAACATTTCAGTTGTTCTTTTCCAGTCCCTTTGAGTATAGAAGGCAACAAAATCAAATGTGTGATTAATAATAACTGGAAAATGTTGTTAGGTAATCAAGAACTCTCTAAAATTATTGGGTACAAGCCTAAATTTATTTATTAGTAAACTAGAAATTTGAAACAATTTCTTGAAAACGTTTCATATAACAAAAGTAGTAGAACTGATACCAAGCTAGGGACATTTCCATGCAACAATTGTTCTCAATGTAGGTTTATTTTCCCTATGAGTAGTTTTTTCTTTCATCACAACAATTTCTTACACACTGCAAAGGGTAGATATTCCTGTAACACAGAAGGATTAGTTTATGTTGCTATTTGCTCTGCATGCAAATCCTTCTATATAGGAAAAACTATTTGAAAGTTAGCTAGTAGGATCAAAGAACATGTAAGAGCTATCAAAAAGAAAGACCTAAATAATGCACTAGCAAGATATTCTCTCAGCTGTTCGGATTTAAAAAAAATTCAGTTTATGGTGCTAGAAAAGGTGAAGAGAGGAAGATTTGTTGACATATTTAATGCATGTCTTGAATTTTTAGAACTCAAATGGCAGATTATTTTAAGGGCTGATGTCATACCTGGCACCAGTGAAAAAATTTCTATTAAGTGTTTTTTAAAGTTTAAAAATGCCTAATATATGCATTTAGTCACTTTATGAACATTCAGTTTTTTTAAGACTTTTTACATCCTTTGTCAATACTTATTATATATTTTTTTAAGAAAATATTTTCTACTTAAAGTAACACTTGTGTATAATGTCCATTGTACATGTCAGCATTTAAATTAGCATATTAAGAGTTAAGAATATCATTGGTTTATTGATTGATTTTCATAACTGGTGATAGTATAAATGTGTAATGTTTGAGTCATGGCTGTTTCTGAGGAAGTTCTGTATTAAACAAATGAAAGTGCTAAACTATTTGTGTCCTGGAGTCATATTTGTTGTTTTTTCAGTTGCCATAGTTTTGTCAATGCAACGAGTGCTGGAGAAATTCTGGACTGCCAACATAATGAATGGCAACCATATGTAAATTACCTTTAGCATTGCCCTTGTGACCTGAGTTGTGGCTAAAGAGAGTCAATAATCTTTGATGGATTGAACTTCTTGGCCCTGCAGCTGTAATTTAGAGTGAGCTTTGGTTAACGTGTAGCATAATATACAAGATACAAAAATAATATCAGTCTGTGCTGTAATTCATTTGCTGTATTTACTCTGTTGTCATATTTCTATTAATCTGTCCTGTTTCCTCTGCCTCTCTAATGTATTTCACCTGGCTGCCTCTACTTCCTTCTTCACTTACGCTAACTCAGTCTAGCACAGAAAAGTAGATAACATCAATAAGCTATAAGATGAACAAGCTGTTGGTAAGCATGAAATACCAAGGAAAAATCTTTAAAATCTGATTATAACCCCTCGAGAATTTGGTAGGATGCCATGCTGACTGCACTAATTACTGCATCCAAAGCCCATAATACAGTGGTTGCATTATTTATCCTGTGTTATACATTTTGTCCTAACTTACAATTTAACTTTAAGACATAACAAACCACTAGTGTATGAATGAAATAGTAAGCAGAAAGCTTGATCCAAATTATGTAGGAGCCCATTAAGGTAAACAAACACACATGCATTCATACTCCTTTACAAAGAGTTTACAGGCAAACCATTTGGATGCTGCTTTTCTATTAGCTGATCTTTTAAAGATTAAGTACTAAATAATTTAACTAAAAAATTCCATCTTGTACTTATATCATCATACTGAACTCCTGCCTGAAATAAAAAAAAAAATGCATATCAAAATCTGGCCCTAATATGCAATAATGCCCCTTTTCAGTTATTGCCTTTTATGTCTATACAAAAGAGTTTTTAGACAGACAATGTAGAGTTAGGCTGCAGGTATTAGCTTGGTCATCTTCATATTTGAACTTATCATAATGTTTCTGAAATAATGCCCAGGAAAGCAATGTAATATTGATTAGAAAGATTACATCTGACTACACAAACCACTTTAGAACATCTGCCCCACATCACTAGTCCTATGCATTGCACACCGTGTCTCCAAGTCTACATCCCTAGCCTAGTGAAACATAATGAAAACCAAACAATTAATTGAGAAGAATGTTTACTAAAATCATCATGAATTATTGTTTTGTTTTCTTTATTACAGAAAAATATAAAATGATACGTTTAAATTTAGTGTACTTACATTTATTCATTTGTTGACTGGATAAGTGGACTGATCCAAGAGATCCTTTTCAGCCATCTATCTAGTAAGTAAATTAAATGTATGAATGAGGCATACATAACTGTTTTCCTGTTGTGTGGTTAAGCCAGTGACTGCTTGTTTGTCAAAATGGGGGAGCATGTTAGCTGCTCTGGTGGTTAACAATAATACAACCTCGACTACATCCCAGTCAGCTCAGGATAGATTAGCATCCTAGATGACTGCTGGAGAGGCTGGAGAGGGATGGGCAATCATACGGGTGTTCTATGTGGCATTTCCTGGTGAAGGCTGGAAAAACTGTACTGAGGGTGCATGACTCAAAGAGGTGAAAGGGTGGAGGGCATGGCTGAGCAGCTTCAGATTGCATGACTACCACCCAGCATCACCACATTATCCTATCTATCTGTTGGATTGGTGATGGCCAAGACCACCCAATGATCTTAGGTTCCATGACCAGCACCAGCTAGTATAGGGATCAGCAAGTAGCCCTAGTGTGGACATGAGGCACTGATTAAGAAGGCCATAGGGTGATGCAAGGAAATGTAGAAGTATGTGTATGTACGGACACAAAAGAAATGCAAAACAGTGCAACCTATTGAAAGTTTAAAACTCCACACTAAGTCTCACAACATCAAAAATTTACATGCAATTAGCACTTTGTATCAACAAACTTTAAAACTTGATGTTGCACTCTAAAAAATATTTTGCAAGGAAACAAGTCCCCTGCATCCTGATGTGGAAGGTTGGACCCCCACAATCCAGTGACCTACATAATTCTGAGATTGCTGTACCTCAGAGAAGGGGAAGTTGTATGAGATACATCAGATTCAGACTTAGTACATATTTCATATTTCCTCTTATTACATTTAACTTCTTAAAGTTGTGTGAGTCCCAATATGAAATTTTGATTTCCAATGGAAACCTGTAAAACAGAAACATGCATAAACCAGCCATGCTGTCACCTTCAGGCTAGCACTGACAGAATCAGTAAGTGGCAGTATATCGAATAGTAGTCAATTCTATCCTCAGTGTTGTGCAACTTTATCTTTGCAGTAGAGACCTTTTGTATCACTGCATTCCCAGTGGGTCTGTCTTGCCAACTTCCTGTTGTTGGCATACAGTAGGAATGCAATTATCTTTTCTTTTTTAAAGCAACTACACTGTCCTGCAATCGTCTGAAGCATGAATCTGGCTGCTGCAGCTGGAAGGTATAACAGGGTGGGAATGTGGATTTGAGCATAGGACAAGTAAACTACTGTAAGGTAGCAGTATGTTTTTTTTTGTTAAACACTTAAGTCTTTGTGCTTGAAAACAGCAACCAGGGCCTATTTAAATATGGGGGCTCTAGAACTGTTAGCATGACAATGACACAGGCACACAGACATGATAGATATAGTTTAAAAAGAGCAACAATACACAAAGCTTTATCTCCCTCTCTCTCTGTGTATATATATATATATATATATATATATATATATATATATATATATATCAAGACAGAGACAAAGGCAAAAGTGTATATGAGAATGTGAGACAAAGGTAAAAGTATATATGAGAATGTATATAAGGAGGCAGGGTTCACGTATCTCAAAGGTATCTATGGAGACCGGGTGGGCATTATATATATATTAAAAAAAAAATAATATATATATATATATATATATATATATATATATACACACACACACACACACACACACACACACACACACACACACACACACACACACACACATGAAGATACAAAGTGAGCAAGTTAAAGAGAGGTAAAGGAGAATTATTTCATGCAAAGTGTGGCAAATTATTTGAACATCTTTTATGAAAAGACAATGTATGGTCAAAAATAATGACTAAATGCAGGAATGTATGGAGAAAATTTAAGGCCATCCTTACTTAGACTGGTGAAGGCTACGTGAGGATAAATTGTCAGATAAAGGGGATATGTAGCTTATGTTTTCTTTATTTAACTAAATATAGTATAGTGTATTGCCTCATTTTATTTGTTGTATGTTAGCCGACAAAAAGAAAAGAAAAAAGCAAAAGGTATGGTTATAAGAAAATCAGAACATCATTGCAACTTCTTGGCGTTTGCAATATCTTGGTCTACAGAGAACCCATATACAGTAAAGCAGTTTAAAAATCATCAACCTAAAAAGCAGTATTTTCAAAATAGGTATTATCCTCTCTGCAGACTTCATTTGATGCCGTTGCCTGCATAATTAGTTCTTGGAATTTTACAAGGGACTTTAGATTTGACTGAAGATTCTGGACTGAGTCAAAAGCCCTGTCCTTCATGTTCGCTGTCTTGTCCACTTGTTTGGAAGTCACTTCTTCCACAGTTAGCTGTTATTTCTGTGAGCTGCTTTGTATTATGTGATGGGTTAGTTTTTAGTCTGTGGTTCCTTTTAATAATTAATGTATTACAGGCATAACTACAGCTCTGTAAAACAGCGAACAGCATGGGTTCCATGTTTTGAAAGGCAGGTATTTTGTGTGATGTCTGTTACCTAGCAGCATAATTAACAGTTCAAGATATTTCAGTAACTTTCGTCTTTCTATGATTTGGTTAGATATATATGCAAGCCTTTCAAATACTAGGGAAGTGTTCTCAAATGAAGGTTTCAGTACAGTAGTTGGTATCCTGTTGAGTTCTGAACAACTTTTTCCTCATGGCTTCCCATGCTGAAAAGTCACTTGCAGCTGTGTGAAAAAAGGTTAGTATCACAGTTCTGATGTCTTGCAGGCCTTTCACATTGCTGACCTGTAACTGGAAACAACTCTCAGGTCAGAGAACATGCATGTGCTCTCTCAATTGCATCCACTTACATTGATGTTTTCTTTGAGTTCAGGTGTGAACTCAATTACAAAAAAGGAAAATATGCCCAGTAATGTATATTACGCGTGCTGTCTCAAACACAATTTGTTTTTGTAAGAAGAGTTTAGCTATTTGTTTCTGTTAGCTCACTGTACTTCAGTTATTATTTAACAACAAGACATGACAATCACAACAGCTTATGCCAGGTAAAGCCATTAACACAACTCAGCTGGACAGAGACGATGCTGCAGTTTAATGCCATGCTTATCCCACGAGCCCATCTCCCTAGCCTACCTCATTAGATACCTCCTGCTTCAGCTGCCATGAATTTGATTTGCCACTGAGCCTATTTATCTGCCCCTCCATCACAGACTGCTGAGAACTGCACTGCATCTCGCCAACCACAGTTATCTGATTTCAGACTGCAGAGTACAATGCTCCCTGTAGTTTTGGAAAAGGAAGTTATAACTAGGAACACAATTGTTTTAAACCATTTATATTAGATAATCTTATTTGTTGTCCTCAGTTTCTTAACTGATGACATATTTTTTTTTGTTTTGTTTTTGCTGCACACTTCCTGATGCCATAATTGAACCTTCCTTGTTGCTGATCAGTTGTTGGCTGACAATGGAAGGATAAAACTGCAAAAAAACTTCGACAGAATTTTGGGCATAAGGTGTCATTGCACCTGAGTAAATTTATTATTCATCAGGTTTTCATCCTGTGGCTTATAGGAATGCATATTACTTAATCCTTGTTGGCAAACCAGGAAGGCCATCTAATCCTCTATTTTATATGACCAGGCATTTTAGAAAGCCTGGCTATCCAACCTCTGCTAAGTGTATGTGTTAACATAAACTGACGTGTTTAATGCTGCTTATTCAAACCACTTAGCTGGAACATTTATCAACACAGACTTCATTTATGAACTTAAGAATTTTTAGAATTTATAATAGATTATCGACATTTTTTTTGTTTGTTTTGTTTTCATGATTTCTTGCACTCAGTGAAATGACAAGAAGTTGATTAAAGTGCATAACTTAAACAGATTTATTTAAGGATGCATCTGTAAAGCATTTCATTTTCTGAATGCACAGATATTTCAGAGGTTTTAATGTTCTTATCTTACATATCCAAATGGTTTTCCATTTCATGTTGCAAATATCAAATAGCCTAGTTCTGCAGCAGGGAATTCAGCTTAAAATGCCTCATGTGCTTTTGGTATATTTTTGTAGGCATTTGGGAATGAGCTTTTATCGTCTCAGCATGCTTCCCATCATAAAACATTTCTAAATCATTAATGCATCACATACTATACTAGATTTCATTTTGTACTTTCTGACGTACCATACAGAATATATGTGACAGGGTTCCAGATGCTAACTATGAAGATTATTTCACAGTTGCATAACAGATTATTCACAGCACAGATGTAAACTTAATCACAAAACTACCAGACTTACACATGTAGTTAAGCATGCTGAGGTGCTTTTTAGAATGTTGTTGCTGCTTTGTGGAATAACAGATGGCAAAACCTATGCAAACACAGGTTTACAGAAATGTTTCTGAAATGGTCTCTTTCTTATCTATTTTTCTATCCGTCCATCTCTCTATTTATCTGTTTATCTTACCATCTGTCTTACTCTGTCTGACAGTCTATATTTTTATCTATTTATTTGATACTTGTTAAATGGCCGCGAGACCAAATCCAAAGTGGACCTTCTTCAGCCACATTTTGCGCCAAAAACAAAAACACAGTGAATGATAAGAATACATCAACAATAACAGGAGGCGCAAATCACTGAACGATTTTAAATGCAGACATTTAAACAGAAGTGGAGCATTGTACTTCCTATAGATGGTTTCAGCTATCCATAGAAGTAAAAAGACAGAAAAACTAGCCTGGCTGAAATAGAATGTAGAATTCAGCTTTAGCTGGATTTAGGTATGGTGCATACATTTGTACATCCACATGATCAGTAGCCAAGATCACTGGTAGTCTAGCTGCAGAAAGATGGGCAGGTGGGTGTACATGAAGGACTCTAGAAAATTAGGAGAAACAGCCCCATTTTTCCTTTTCATTAAAGCAGTAGTGATTTCTTCTTTAAGGTGGCAATTTCAATGCATTTACAGATAGGGACATGCTCTGAGGTAAATGGGCATAAGGATGAAAAGATACAGTCAACAAGCTGGGCCTTGGTTTTGTGACACCTAGCTTCATAGATTTGTACTATGCTATCAGCCACTACAGTTGTTATAAGCCTAGCTAAGCAAGCGACCTGAAGTACATTGGACACCTATCTGGTGGTGGTATGTTAGTAAGGAGGTAGCTACGGGTTACGTGGTGCGGGGAATGTTAGTGTGGGATTAGTTAACTTATTGTTGGCCTCTGTCCATCAGAGACATGGAGGTGAAACGGGGGATGAATTTACAATTTCTCATCCAATGATCAAGGTTTCCCTTGAAATGGGTCAGGAATGAACTCCGCTTCATGTGGATGGCTTTGGTGGTATTGATGATTTCAGTTTCAAAGGAATATTAGGAGCTGTATTGATCCCTACTAACAAGCCTTAATTCTAAAGAGGCTCAGATGCCATTAAACTGTAGCTTGAGAAGTAGTGTGCTTTCTCTACGGCCTTTTTCACATCCAAGCCTAGAATTCTTGCAAGTTTAGACTAAAGGCGAAATGTCATTACAGACTGTTGGTTGGTTTTCAGTGAAACAGTTTCATGGGCATGGTAGAGTTAAACTAGGGGCTGCATGCATAGCAGTGATGGTCTAGTGAGGTGATACTTTTTTGACATGACCCAAAAACACTGATTTGTTTTTTTGCCCCGATTTTAGATTAGCATTTTTGGGCTGTAAACCAGCAGAACTGGTTGAGCAGTTGAACTTGTTATTACCATGGAAAACTATTTTTGGAGGCCATTAATTCAGTCAAAAGTGTCTGCAGGTTTGCAGACTTGGTCTGGTGTCTTACTGTCCAAGTACCCGCCTAGGTTTGAGGCATAATGTACATCAGAATTGATTAATTCTTTCAACATAAAGGTGATCTCAGAGGTTACTGTTACAGGCAGTAAGTGAGAGAATTGTATGGATTTGGTATGTGCTATCATTTGAAATTGACTTTGGGGTATTCCTACCACAGCAGAACATTAAATCTGTTTTTCTTTAAATCTATTCTTGAATTAAAAGCACTTTGTATCAGGTTCTTCTTTTCTGATTGGTCTGCTTGGAGTGAATTCTCTTGCACTTTGCAGAAGATCATTTATATGCTTAGAATTACCTGTTTGCAAGTTACAGACTTTCCAGAAGGTGAGGCTGTCTCTTAAAATATTGTGAGCTGCTGCTATATTTTATGGGACATTTGAAGCTGAATCAGCTTTTGTTTTTCATTCATAAGTGCTTTTAACTCTGCTTCACTGGACTTTTACATCATGTCTGCAGGCACTGAATGCCTGACTTCGACTCTGCTTCACTGGACTTTTACATCATGTCTGCAGGCACTGAATGCCTGACTTCGTCCTATAGTATTCTGCTCGGCTTGCCGTTTTTGCTTTCTTTTAGTCCACGGGTTGATAATGCTGCTTTTTATTTATTTATGTATTGCTTACTTAGTTATTTAATGTGTTTATTAGCTGGGTTAGTCTATTGGACACAAGTTCCATTTTAAGGGGGATCCTGGGAGCACAGGTTGGTTAAGGGACTTGCTCACAGTAACACAATAGTTAAATGGATGCTGATGGAATCAAACCCTTGGCTTAAATAGCATGAACATTTATTTTAGTGCAACAACCTAAAAGCATGGCACTTTCTTCTCTATGTCCACATGAATCTAAACTACCATCATTGGTAGGTGCAGAAAAAGGAAGAGGTGTGGCATGGGCTGGGATGTCAGGAAGAACAAGTGGATAGAAGTGTTAATACCCAGCTTGAATAATACAGCTTTCTCATTGCTCTTTCAATGCTGATAAAAGGACATAAGCGTTTATAGAGTATTGCTTTTGCTTGCAATCTCTGCCTTAATTTAAACCACCTTTGCCTTTGCATTGTATTGCATTCACTTGAATGGACCTGTTAAGTGTGAGGTTACTTGTCCTGCATAGAAGATTCATTTTTATGGGCCCAGTGTTTGCTGGTCTGAACTAATTTATTTAAAGATATTTGTCAGATTCATCCAGCTCAAGCCATGGTGCATCCCACACCAGATTTTCTAGTTTCCTGTTCTGTCATATGCATAGGATGTGATGCACAGGTAAATCTCAAAATAAGGTCTGGACTGTTTTTGAATTTGACACACTACATTTCTGCATAACCTTTCAGTGATGAAATGCTTATAAACTATTTTATAATCAAACAGCATTTTCTAATTTAATGTTAAAATAATTATAGCAGTGGAAGGGAAATGCATGAAGACTGCCAATTGCCTTCAAGGGCAAAAATTAGTCAGGATGGAAGTGCTTCCTGTCTCCTTTCAGTCCACATGGAAGAGGATGACAACTTCCTCTTATTGACTAAGCAAGTAATCAAATATCTCAGCACTCCAGATGCATGTCTTTGTAATGTGAGAGGAAACTGGAGCACCCAGAGGAAACCCACACAAATGCAGGGAGGACATGCAGACTCCACATAGAAGGCATCACAGCCGGGAATTGAACCAGAGAACCTCTTGCTGTGAGGTGACAATGCCACCGCTGCACCACTGCGCCGTCCATATATCTTCTGACTGCTGTCTAGCAGGTAGTATTTTGATATTTTGTGCATGATTTCCAGGATTTCTTTGTTAACCTTCTTTCTGATCAGTTGCATTGTTAGCTCTAATGACCTTAAGGTCTGGATTAACAGTGAAAGAGCCATACTTGCCATGGAGTTCCTACATATGATGGATAGTTAGCTTTACTCAGGGTATTTCTGCCACCCATATATGTGGATTTGGTATTCTACATCTTAGTGTGGGACTATCAGACCTAGTGATGGAATCTATGTTTTGGTAGAACATCATCTTCTTAAATCATCTTGTTAATTACAGTCTGTGGTTTCTACCAGCCAGGTCCCTTGACATTAAGAGGACCCATTTTAAAGACTGTAAGCAGTGAGTTTCTTTTTTTTAATCCATCAGCCCTAAAAGATCACAACATAAGTTACGTAATGGTTACATGCCATGCATTTGATCAGTTTTAGTTTCTCCTTGACTCTTCTGCCTCTTTCTCCAGGTAAAGTCTTCACTGGGTGCCGTCTAGTATCAAGACAGAACTTTTAATACTGGGTGACTTGAATACAGATCGGAAATATACCATGGCTGATTGACTGCAGTTCAGTTGGTCAACATTGTAGTTGGTCAGCCTTGAAGCCCAGTGTAATGTTCATCAGCTGTGACTGTAGTTGACTTCTGAAGTTATTAACTGGGCTGTAATTGACTACAGTACAATGAGTAGGGCATTGTACTACAGTTACTGTTGTCTGACTGTGCAATTGGTATATAGCCATAGGGGGTGTGGTGGTGAAGCGTTCAAATTGGAAGGTGTGGGAGATAGATCCTGGCATGTGTTTGTGTCTTTCGGCTTTTCCGGTCCGCTAATGATTGGTAGTTGATTTTTACGTGCCGATTTACCAGCCCTGACGCACAATCTTTAACGAAGGTACGCCCATTCATGCATGTCTCCACGCAGAAGACGCTCTAGCTGAGAGTCGAACCGGACAGCGTCTTACTGGCATGTGTACACATTGTTTATTTTTTCTGAGTGTGAGCTGGGATATATTATGAATGTGTTCTGTGTACCAATCATAAAAACTTGTACTTGTGCTATCAATAGTACAAATACACATTGTATTTTTCATTACTATATTTCAAATCTCTGTGTATGCATACAGGTAAATGTATATTATGATGTGGTTGTTTTTATCTGTAACTACAAAAAGAAAAATCCGTAGTTCATTTTTTATTAACAAACTAGGTGCATTCAAGGAGTGAACATCATAACCTCCACACTGCAAAGTTTCTTCTTGGTTTGTTTTATCTGTAACTAGGTGTATAGGCTACTGGATTTCTTCTTTGCTAAGAATGATGATTAAAGTGGCAGTCACAAATGATATTCTTAGCTGATTATAATTACCTAGTTTGCCAGTTTATCCAATCACACACATGCACACACACACACACACACACACACACACACACACACACACACACACACACACACACACACACATACACACACACACACACACATATATATATATATATATATATATATATATATATATATATATATATATGCCTACACACACACACACACACACACACACACACACACACACACACACACACACACACACACACACACACACACACACACACACACACACACACACACACACCTCAGTCTCTTAGTTCAAGAATCAAGCAGGAAGATAAAAAATAATAGGGGAGAAAGGGCTAAAAATCAGGGGCAGATATTGCCCGTATGTAAGCTAGAATAACAGGCTTTGTATAGCATAATTTTTCTGAAAGCTATTAAGTCTGAAAGTCATATGCAGTAACTACAGTCTTTACTGATTTGCCAGAAAAAACATACATTATTTCGAAGAGACTGAATATGAGGTAAAATCAAGAGAGGCTCTATGTCCCCAACACATAGAGAGAAATTATGCACACTCATATGGTCACAGATGTGACATCAGTTACAGCCACTAATATGACTGTGACTGTAAACTTCAGAAGTTCCATTGTAATTGAATGAATGAATGCATAAATATCTCCCTCTCAGGAATATATCTTTTCAGCTCACTGCTGTAAGAACACATTGTCCCTTCACATATTTCTCAACCTCTTAGCTCAAGAATCAGACAGAAAGCCAAAAATAAAGGACAAAGGATGAAAACTTGAATGATTTCTTATTTATAATACACATTTTATATATATATATATATATATATATATATATATATATATATATATATATATATATATAAAAGTTGCTAGAATAACAAGCATTGTGTTGCAAGTTTTTTTCTGCAGGCTACCAAGTCTGAAATTCAAATGTTTACCTTTATTTGGTGATACCAATCCTCTTTGATTTGCTAGAAAAAACACAATATTTGCAAGGAGCAGACCAAAATATGAGACAAAATCAGTGACATTTTGTGAAATCACATACACACACACTCATACATACAGTACTTACCTGCCTACATTCAAGATAACAGGCACATGTAGGGCTAGTAAAATTAAAAAAAAAATCTCCTACACTCTTATACTCATATTTTGAAAGTAGTTCATTACATCTAACTTTCAGTTACAGGTTGCTCCAATCTGAGCCAGTCACCTGAGGCAGTCTGAGACAATAGAAATGGCTGTTTTTTTTTTTTTTTTATGATATAGGTAGAAAAACCTGTAATACAGTGTGATTCCCTTATTCCCATTTAGGAGTAGATGTAGTGCTGGGTTGTGCAAAAAAAAACAAAAGAAAAAAAAAACTAAGTGGATTTTTTTTCTTTTTTTTCTCTCCCAGTAGACTGCGAAATATATGGGAACTCTGCACAAAGGTTCATAGGTGTGTACTAGCCTAATGGCCCTGGAGCCTTTACAAGCCTAGCCCATAGAAGTGCCCTGGCATAGTGCTGCCCAACGTTAGTTCCCAGTGCCTCTATCAAGTAGAGCCACTGGAGTGATCCCCTAGTTGAACTTTCTATTACCCATCCACTCATCAATAGTTCTCTTGAAGAGGGAAAGTGAGGTGTTCTGCTTGACATGTATGTGAAGTCTATTCCAGAGCATGGGCAGTCTCTGGGTGAGGAACCTGTCCCTCCAGCATGTTCTATTGATTATGGTAATGTGTTTGAGGTCTCTGGAGCATGTGGTGCGGAGGGATTGGGATGTCTTTAGATGTAGCATTTCTAACAGAGCTGGGTCAGACATCGCTTTTTAAGTCAAGCAGAGATCACCTCTAAGTAGGCAATATGCGATAGAGAATTGCTTGAGTCTTTTGAGTCTGTCCTTGTAGGACATGTGTTTAATGCCTAGGATCCTCTTTGTGAGGTACTTCTGTGGCCTCTCCAGCTGTTGCAGGTGTCTAGTGAGAGACATGACAAATGGGGAATTATACTCGATGATTGGTCTAATGAGGGAAGAGTAGCGAGAGATGATGACCTCTTTCTTTCTGGATGCAAAATCCTTGGTAATGAGATGTGCCACATAGAAGGACTTTCTGACCAAAGTGGCAATGTGGTGGTCGAAGGAAAGGTTGCTGTCAACCTACATCCCCAGATCTCTTATAATGCCTTCAGTGTTCAGCAGGCTCCCATCGATGCAGTAATTAGTGGGAACTGAGTTTTTACCAAAGGGGATGAGGACACATTTTTTGGCATTAACCTTAAGGCCATAGTTTCGACACCAGTCATTGGTCTCAGTGAGGCCTATCTGTAGGATATCTGCAACACTTGGGGAGTTAATAATGGCTCCCAGCTTACAATTATCTGCGAACCTTGTCAGCCAGAGTCCCTTTATGTTGGCCTGGACTTCTGAGAAGTAGATGTCGAAGAGGAGAGGACCCAGGACCGATTCCTGTGGGACTCCACTAGTGACTGGTCAGTGGTCTGACTTGGAGTCACAGTTCCAGCATTGATAATGGTAATGCTAAAGGTTGCATTTTAAAGTAAAAGAAAGAAAAATATATAAAAATGCAAAATTTCTTTTTTTTATTGGGGGGGGTGCAGCTCAGGAGCCAGTATCATGAGCCACCCCTGTGTACTCCCCTAAACTCTCCTTCATTAGTGGGTATCCCTCAATTGGTATAACCCACAACATCATCTAAGGTTATCATTTCCAAATATATTTATCTCACAATCCAAAACTATGGGATAATCTTCCATTTGTCCTTAGATAGAACTTCAGGAAACATGTTTTCAAATATGAACCAAAATATTTTATTACCCAGTAGACAAAAAACTGCCATTTTTATTAAATATTTTTATTACATGTTGCATCATCTCTTTTAGATTTTACATTCTCTTCATACTGTAATGTTTGAATATGTGTTTTCTTATCTTGGGTAGTAGATATATTCATTTTCAGATCTTTCAATCTCTCTTTAATTTAACAGCTTTTCTTTTTTCTCATACTTCACATAATTTCTAAATACCTTAAACATGTATTTCTTCTATATAATCAGTTATATTTTTGTAAAAATTTATGTAGGTCATAGGATCATAGGAGATTACTATGCTATTGAACCGGAGGTCATTTTAAGCCTAGCCATTTCAACCCAATGTAATACCATAGAAGTACTAGTCAATACCCAAGATTGCATTTAGTAATGACTGCCCATGTCCAGGAGGGTTGTGGGCGTTATCTCTGATAAGAATTTACAGTGCCCCATCCACTTGTCTAGGTTCCTCTTGAACAGTGTCATAGAGGTGCTCTGTTTGACATGAATTGGTAGCCTGTTCCAAAGATGTGGCAGTTGCTGGGAGATAAATTTGTCCCTCCAGCATGTCCTATTTAAGTCACAGGCTATATTTAAGTCCCTGGAAGGGGTAGCCCTAGACCTATTTGATTTACGGATATGCAGTAAGTTCATTAGGTTTGGGTCTTAGGTTGCTGTGTAGACCAGGCATAAGTCTCCCCTTAGAAGTCTATATGATACAGGGTATAGTGTCAGGGACTTTAGTTGGTCCATGTAAGGCTCATGTCCTTAATCTTCTTTGTTAGAAACCTCTGAGGTCTCTCTAATTGCTGCAGGTATTTAGTATGGTACAAATTGAATGGGGCTTTATACTCAATTATGGGCCAGATAAGTGCCGAGTATAGGGGGTTATAACTTCTTTTGCTCTTGAGGTGATGCCTTTACTAATCAAGTGAGCTATGTGGAATGCTTTCATTACAACAGTATACATGTGGTGGTCGAAGTTAAGGTAGCAGTCAACCTGTGATTCCAGGTCCCTTACCACTTCATGGGTACTTAGGGTATTGTGGTTGACTTGATAGTGTGTGAAGGGACATTGTTTGTGCCAAAGGGAATGATGATATATGTCTTTGCATTCAGTTTGAGACCATGACTAATACACCAGTCGCTGGTCAGTTTGAGACCCTCCTGGAGTGTACTGACATCATTTGTGGATTCAATGATTGCACCTAGTTTGCAGTCGTCTGCTCCTTGGTCCTTTAATTTGTTTTTTGTCTTAATGGTAACATTTTACTTGAAAACATATTCATTTCAATGCGTTTTACATTTTTCTGTATCTACTTTCTAACTCTCTGAGGTAGAGAGTGTCCTGTATACAGGATTACTGTGTTTATAATGTAATTTTGTTTGATATATTTGCCATCTTGTTTTTCAAAAGCATTACTATTTTGTTATAACTACTTAGGTATTCTTTTTGCATTGTTGTCTTCTTCTCAATGTTCATATGTTGTTGTTACTGGATTTTGTTTCCCTCAGGCTTCTGCTGAAAAGGGGCTTTGCTCAGTTGTACTTTTCCAATAACTTTTTTATGCATAGATTCTTGAATATATTCATTTACAGTAACCTATATTGTTATCATATCCAGTCTGTATTGCACCTATGCAGAGTAGTCACTGCGTTCCTTCTGCTGTGTCAGCACGTTCACATATGCTGTTCTTTGTTTGATATTCATTCAGAATTTCATTCATCTGTTACTCTTTTAATCATTGTTGAAGCTTTTCTACAAAAAATGCAGTTGAAAATGGGCTATGTACTGATCGACACTCCTGGCCAGCAAATGTAAATAAATAGGTAGTTGCCAGGCATGCAGTCTAGAAGACCATTAAGAAGCATATTTGAAATCCCAGTTGCCCCAAAATACTGCTTAAGTAATTTGCTCAAGGTCATACAGTAGGCAAATGAAAGCAGGAAGATTCAAACCTTGTACCCTTGATACAGGAAGCAGCTCATTAGCAAGTCAGAGCTGTAGTCTTCTGTGCTAACTGCCAGAGTGAGCATAGTGTGAAGCCTGTACGACCTGTTCCTGTTGTGACTTATAAATACTGGTATGATTGGCAACTTCTTGGGTTTCACAGGTAGGGACAAATTTGGAATGCGAATGCATTTGGAAAATATCATGCCTGATGGAGGAGAAGCACAGGCTTATGGGCTTATCCTGTCTGCCAATCAAAAATCACATGTAAGAAGGTGGTGTTCTTGTCTTCTGAGTTTTCTGGTTTGTCCTAATCACTCTGCCATGCTCTTCTGAGTTGTTTTTAAGTTGTGCACTCTAGCCTGTCTTGCAACTTAGAAGCGTTTTAAGATTTTTGAATGTGAGATGGCTGCACATTTTGCTGATAAAATTGGTAACATCAGGTGTGATCTTCCCTAAGTTGCATCCATACAGATCAACACAGAGATTATTGCTGGCATGAGTTTAAAGGTGGGCTACAATGGGACCATAAGGATAGGTCCATAGGTACTTACTAGCCTAATGATCTGCGATAATCTTCAGAAGCTTAGTCATGCATTCCAACTAAGTTTCTAGACCTAGAGATTTTAGTATGAATAATGCAGAACCAGTTGTATTATAAATACGGATAACCCACAAGCAGGCAGACATTTGCATGTTACCCCTATCCATTAGGAACAAGGGTGTCAATCCTTGGGTGAACTTGCTTTTCCCACCGACTCATCCAGATTACATATGAATAGAGTAAGAGTGGTTCTTTGTTTTACATGGAGCAAACATAGTTCCAGAGAAATGGTATTCTCTTTAAGACATATCTATCCCTCCATCATGTTCTAGTTGCAGAAGAAATTGAGATGTGTTGGGGAGGTGTTTCTGCCACTTCTGGACATGCAGATGTGTAGTAGATCTGAAAGGATGGAGTCGGTAAATTCTCTGTAGTTGAAATAGAGATCATCCCTCAGTAGTGTGTATCATACCAAAAAGAAGTACACGGTTTGAGATGATCAGTATAATTTAGGCCCTTGATTTTCTTAGTAAGAAAACAATGTGGTTGCTCAGGTTGTGTCAAATGTTTGGAAAGATACATACTGAAGAGGTCATTATACTCAATGATCGGCCTAATGAGTGCAGAGTACAGTGGAAAGATCACATCCCTGGACCTGGATGCCACCCTTACTAATGAGGTACACAATGAAAAAGGTCTTTCGTACAGCAGTGGATATGTGGTGATTGAATGACACCTCATTGTCCGCATGGGATCACAGGTCTTTCAGTACTGATAGGTTCATAGGAGATTACTAGGCTAACGGCTTAAGAGCCTTTACAAGCTTAGCAAATATAACCAGATTTAATCCGGTATAAGGTCCATAGTGGCTGTATGATGGCAGGTCTACATTATGACATTGAAAGTTCAGGTCAGTTCACCGACTAATATACAGCGAAAAACACAGAGCATTACAAACCTAACAAAGTGTGGGGCTTTGCCCTTCACGCCCCCCAATGCGGGGGCTGCACCCCCAACTAAATATACCAACTCCGAGATTGCACTATAGTGGGGAAAAGGGCAAATCCACAATGATGGCCAAGTGATCTTTTTCCCTAGGGAAAAATGCGCTGTTGTGGCCATTCGCAGAAATGACATTTCGCTGTATATTGGTCAGAGAATAGGTGTTTGCTGACCTGAGCTTTCGATGTCATAATATAGACACTATGATGGCATGGGTTTGAACCTACTCCATGAGTACTTTACAGGTTTTACAGGTTGCCCCTGTCCATAAGGGACACAGGTACCACCCAAGGTGTGAATCTGTGGTTCCCCATCCATCTATCCAAATTGTTTTTAAAGAAGGACAGGGAAGCACGCTGCTTAACATGACTAGGAAGCCTATTCCAAAGGAAGGACAATCTCCGAGAAACATATCTGTCTCTTCAGCATGCTCTGTTTGAATCACTGACCGAGTTCAGATCCTTAGAATGGATGATCCTCATACTGTTTGTCTAGTGAATATGTAGCAGCTCCATCAGGGCTGGATTTGTGACTGCCTTGTAGGTTAGACATAGGCTTCCCCTTAACAATTGGTAAGAGACAGTGTAAAGGGAAAGGTCCTTCAGTCTATCCACATAGGACAAGTTGTTAATGCCCTGTATTCTGTCAGTGAGGAACCTCTAAGTTTGCTGCAGCTGTTATAAGTGCCTAATCAAGTACATTCTAAATGGTGCATTGTACTCAATTTTTGGTCTAATGAGGGCTGTATACAGTGGGACTATAATCTCTCTGGGTCTAGATGCCATACCTTTACTTCTAAGCTGTGCCACATAGAAAGACTTCCTCACTACTGTGAACACGAGAAGGTTGAAGTTCAGGCTACTGTATATCTGTGTACCTAGATCCCTCACCTCAGATTCTACTGTTAAAAGTGTGTTTTTACTGTTGTAGTTAGTAAGGGTAGTTGATTTCCCAAAGGGTACAATAACGAATTTCTTAGTATTTAGTTTTGGGCCATGGATCTGACAACAATCATTTGCCTGATTTAGACCATCCTGAAGGATATGTACATCACTGGAGAATTCAGTGATTGCCCCCAGATTGCAGTCATCTGCAAACTTTGTCATTCAGAAGCCCTCCACATTGGCCTTGGTGTCTGAGAAGTATATTCCAAACAGGAGTGGTGCCAGCACTAATCCCTGTGGCACACCACTAGGATTAACTAACTTTAACTACTTGTGTCCTGTCCATGAGCCAATTAGCAATCCATTTGGTGACATAGGGATTTATGCCCAGTTTTGTGAGTTTACTTATAATACCTGAGTGGGGGATTGTGTCGCCTTGGCCAGGTTGAGGTATGTACTGTTTTGCCCTCATCTATGTATGGCCTTAGTGACTTCTTCAAAAAAGTCCATCAGATTTAGTAGGTATGACCTGCTCTTAACAAAGCCGAACTGGGTGGGATGCAAAGTTTTCTAGGCATGATGTGTGGCTTTCCTTTCATGTAGGGGGAGCAGTAACTAGCAAGAATATGGTAATGGATTTTTCCCATAGTTAGTTGGACATATGGAGTAGCATGTCATATTGTTTGACCAGCCTTGAGGTGAACTTATCCTTTATCTATATAGATGTACCTCTGCCTTTTACTATTTCATGCTCAGTGGGTGAATGGAACATATGATAGACATTATAGCCATGCACTGCAGGAGTGCTTTCAATTTTCAAGGGTATGTTGTCAATGTGATAGTTTTAGAGAATGCCATGCTTGCCAAAGGATACAATTACGCATTTTTTGGCATTTAGTTTTAGGTCATGGCTTTCACACCAGGTATTTGTTTAGAAAAGGCCTTGCTGAAGGATTTTAGTATCTTGTAGAGAGTTTATGATGGTACCAAGTTTACAATCATCTGTAAGCCATGCCAGCCATAAGCCCTTAACGTTAGCTTTGGCCTCCAAGAAGTCGATGATAAAGAGCAGCAGCCATACATTTTAACTGTCTAGATTTTTGCAGAATGACCAGATTTTCACCTCATATTTTTGACCAATTCCTCATAAAATTTGTGGTTTTCTGACAAATCACTAGGATGATCTGAGGAACAAAGTCACTAAATAATGTCATATATTTCAGTTTTAGGCTTCACATTCTTCAGAAGATGTATGTTAACACTAACCCTGTTACTCTAGCAACTTTCTAAGTTTCTAAGAGTAATATTTATAATTGTTCCCTAGTTTTGGGCCTCTCCCCCATTTTGTCACGCTTTGTCCAAATGTCTTGCACTAAGAGGTTGAGAGGTATGGCAGTGGCCCAAGGACTAACCTCTAAGGTGCAGCACTAGTGGCAGGTCATTTGTTGGAGATATATCTACCCAGCTTAATTTCCTGGGTTCTGGTAGTAAGCCAGTTTGCCATTCAATAAGTTTATTTGTTTTACTTTTGTTGACCGGGTTTGTTTGTCTGAGCTGATAGCCCTTTTTCAGCAGAGGCCCGAGGAGAAAACCTCCAAAAACACATTATGATATATAAAGAAAAACATTTCAGATATGTAGAGCAAAATACATTTCTTGTAAAAAGAAACATTCATAATATAATATGTACAAACATCTAAATATTTCAGTCGTTGATAAAAACACAAAGACAATGCAGGCAATAATTACAGTGTTTAGACTGTGTAGGGCATAAGTATTTGTTTAGCAGATGCTCAGTTTAGAGTTATTATTGCTCAGGAAGATACAGAAACAAAGGGTAATAGAAGTGTGTTGAGAGTTAGTATAAGGGTGGATTGAGAGGAGAGTAGAGATGTTTAATGGTTTTACAGAAATTAACACTGGATAGTGACAGGCAAGTGGGCAACATACCTCCCAACCGTACCAAATTACTCAGTTTTTACAGAGTTTTGGGGTCCAAATAACGGGGTCCCATGATTCCTGAGTGGCACCTCTTCATTTTTTTCACTTTGTTTATTTTTTTCACATTTTCAGCTGATGTCATCACGTGTGCGATGATGTCAGTACTGTCGTGGCTACCAGCCTCTCGGAATTGGGCTCACATGCATGCATTTCTGGCTGGGCAACAAGGGCTGTTCAAATACTCTGCAAGCAGGAACAGTTATCGGCTGCAAATGATCGTCCGGGAATGACAACTTTATTCTGCCAAGGAAGTTTCTTTTTTGATGAATGGATAATGTATTCTGGTAAGGATGTTTTGCTGAACCCAAAAGAAACAGTTTATTATTATGGCTGGCAGGATGAAAGGTGTGTGTGTGTCAGTGTGTCTGCTACCACACCTTATCAGACATCCCTCCCACCCCCACCTCTAGTTGCATTTTGTTTCCTTAAACATTGCACCTCGTCAGGCATGACCCAAGCAAGAGGGAATCTGAAATACTCGAATTTCCTGCTTTCTTGTTTCAGGCCTGGTTTGCCTGGAAAGCCTGGGACTGGATGTGAGCATACTGGAATTCCCAGAAACAAGTTCCTAAATTTCCATAAGTGTGCATCTGTTATGCCCCGCAGACTTCCTGCAGTAGCCTAGTAGAGCAATGTTAACAGCCTTGCTTGCTCTTTTGCCACTTAATGAGCTGTGTCTAGCACTGCATACACACTTATTTCCTAAACATTAGCAGGAAAGGAGTAAAACTAGTAACTTGGGATCTGCAAAACATGAGATTGCAATCTGCAACATTTTAAACACTCTGCTCCAAGAAAAGTATCCATCTGTCCAAACTACAAAAATAAATGGCATAGTAATCTCTGCTGGAAACTACTTTCCAAATAACATGATCAGTATTACTTATGCAAAAGCTGGTTAGTGGCAAAGGTGACCAACTTTTTTAGGCAAAATGTTTTTATGGGATTTATAAGGTCAAGAAGTAGAAGCCCTTTGTGTCCACTTGGTATATAAAAAGGGACCACCGTCACATTTTAACTGCAGGGCTGCCAAGTGAACTGTATGGATTCAGTCTTTCCTCTACACATGAAATGTGGCTGAACAGATGTTCGGTTCTAGCCCCCTTTCACCCCAAGCTGTCATAACAAGGTGGCAGTGAAGGGGACAAAACAATTTCTAATAAGCATTAGTAACAACCCTGCAGTTTGCAGAGTCGCTGTACGAAACGACACAATGACACTCCAGTAGTCCCCACTGCCACCATTTATACTCGCAACAATGTTTTCAGGTGTTCGTTCAAACAGAAATCAAAACAGTGTCTGAATTACAGCCAGCCTTACCTTGGTGATGGCCTTCTTATACCAGGTGACAGCCTGTAAAATAAGACTGGAAACTTTAATATTCCCATCCCCACACGGAACGACCACCCTGGTCCTTCCGAAACAGACAGTCATTTTCATAGTCCCATCCTCGACCTTTGCTATATCCAGGAAACCAGGCAGAAGCCCATGCAAGCAGTACTGTATTATTCCCTCTCCAATTTTCCAGGCCGACTAGGCTGGCGAGTAGCTCTGCCACTGCGCCAGCCTTCACCATGCAGTTCCATAAACAACGTTCTTCTTTTTCTCATGGAAAATCCAGTCATCAGAGGAGAGTTTTTGTGTAAGTGGCCACTTGTTTAATGTTCTGAGCTCCTGTATGTAAGCTCCACTCTAACTCTCTGTGTCTTTCTTTCACAATCCCTCTGTCTTTTTCCGAGTCACTGATTGTGCTCAGGGTAAACCAATGCTGCTGATGTCTCCCCACAATGGACACTCACAGCATTGCTGGGATTTCCTAACTTTCTACACAGGTTTTTTCTAACTTCACTAAATTTCTCATCTGTCATCCTACAATCTCTCTCTCTACTATTCCCAGTTTTCACTGATGTTTCTATTTTGTCTCAAAATGTTATTTTCATTTATTGATATGGAATATTTGATTGGGTGTCACCTGTTTGCAGAAGAGAGCCTGAGAGAAATTTTTTAACTATTTACATCCAGCAGTTTGATATCAAGCAGTGCGTGAACTTATAGACACCATTGTGTGTGTGTGTGACACCTGGTGGCTAGAGGTACTCGGGTTCAAACCCTGTACCTTGGGTAGAGGGTAAAAAGAGCCTAATGCCCCTAGCCACCACCAATTGTGAATTTGTGCCATATTTTTGATCTGTTCCTTATAAAAACTGTGGTTTTCAGGATTTTTGTGACAATTCACTGAATGATTGAATTCATTAAATAATGGTAATGCAAAACCTTTTATTCTATCAATTTTCTAAGTTTATAAGATCAGTATTTGAAATTTGCCCCTATTTTGTGGCTGTATTGGAGTTGAGAACTATGGTGAGAAGTGAGAACTGAATTCACTAAATGATAGCCATTTAAGTTTCAGTCTTCCTATCTTTCAGTAAACAAACTGCTGATTTGGCATAGTGGTATGTTGCTCTAACTGTAGTGCACAGGGTCTTGGGTTCAAGACTTGCCAGTGAAATGCATGGTGGCAACACAACATTTTATTCTAGCAGCTTTCCAAAATTATACAAGCTATGTTTAAAATGTGTCCTGGGTTTTGGCCTTTTGTCCCCCCCCCAAAAAAAAAAAAAAACTTAAATTGAAAATAAGTGCAAGAAGCTGTGTAAGATACCTATGGCTTACACTACTGTCATTCTATTTTTATTTATATATTGTGTGTTTGTGGAAGTAGACTTTTATGATGGAAATGTTCTGAATTGGGCAGTTTTGTCATTATTGGTTCATGCATTTTCTTTCATTGCCTACTGGAAAAATGTTCAAACAATACATTTAAAATGCGCTCTTAACAAGTGTGCTGTATTATACAAGGAATATAATTTAATAAAGTCAGGAAGGTGTATCAAAGAACACATGTATGTTTCTTGTTTTGTATGCAAGGGGCCAATGATTTGAAAACAGCCCAAAGGTAATGTTTAGCCACCACTGGCCAGATGCATTTTCTTTGGATGTGTTTTGTGTTTCAGTGCTGTTTTAATGAATGTGAGTTTCAAGGGCAGAGAATTTTTAATGCCAAGTCTATTTTCATTGTGAGACAGTATTGCTTTGTTTAGCAGATGTCTATTAGTGTTTGTGATTGTGCTGTAAAGTGTAAAAATAAAATCCAAATAATCATTGTAGAAGTAAAGCAGTATGCACACATTAGTGTTTATGGTAAATGGGGTGAAATAGCCAGGTAATGGGACATTGGAATGGCTGCAGGGGAACTCTGGTGCCATATTCTGGTTGTCTGTTCTTCAGTTTGCATTTGAAAGTTGGTATCCCACAATTCCATTGAAGTGGGCAGGGTTACATAATTATGTATGCAAATTTTATGTTAAACAGCATACAGATTTGTACCTATTTTTCATGGGCCTTGTCCAGATTTTTGATGTTTCCAGGTTGAGAGGTATGGTGGGCAATACTAGGATAGGTTGACAGATTATGGAGGAAGAGTACAGTGACAAGTCCATTGACATTTCAGGTATTCCCTTGTGGAAGATTTAAGTTGCACAGGAACTTACAATTAGCTGGACGACTTTATCATCTATGCCTGAGTGAGGAACAGTGTTGCTCATCTTTGTGTCCTGTTAAGTAATTTTTCCTCAAGTAAGCCAGGAGAAAATCTGCAATCACTAGTTTGCTAAGGGAGTAGTGTGCTTAATATGTAAGGGCAACCTTTTCCACAAATGGGGGGGGGCTACATTGCATTAGGTACCTGTCTTCCTATTTGGTGATGCTTATGTGGTAATATAGCTTTAGTGCATCCAACATAATATTTATTGGACCTAGGTCCATCAAAGATTCTGGCATCTTGCCTTGTATACCTGGCTTCAGTTGTTTTCTGTTTCATAGAATCATCCCTGATGATAGGGATTTTTTTGCCTAGTTTAAAAGTACTAACTATGGTTCCCCATTATCAACAATTCAACACTTCAGCCATGCACAGTGGGAAGCTGTTGTACATTCTCTAATATTCCTTTCATTGGAAGTTTTTCTCTCTTTTTGGGTCCTTGCAGTGGACCATCAGCTATCCCCAGGGCTTCTCTTCATCTCTTGGGTCAACCAGTCTCCCGTGGACTAACTCTGACCTATGATTGCGGCTGTTTGAGAGATCAAGGCAGCTGAAGAATCATCATATTACTATTGAGGAGGGTTTTCCGATGGCCTAACTTCCCTTCCCCCTATGATCCTCATAAATATCCATGACCAGATGGACAATGGGGTGTGCTGGTGTATAGACCCTCTCCATGGCAGCTCAACCATTGGCCCTGCCACCCAAAGGATAATGCTTCCTGCATACCCCCCCGCTTGGCATCACTTGCAAGACACACCTGAGTACATTCCCTCCCCCGAGGATGGGCATGGCCATCTTCCCCGTAACAACAACTCAGATGCCTAAGCTGTTAATCAAACCTGGGTCATCAGGGAAGTAGTGTGAGCTTTATTCCTGTATGCCATGGCGTTGGCTATTTTCATGTGAAGATTATTATGATGGCTGTCAACATTCAGGAAGAGTCTCAAATTCATTCCCATTGACTCTGCAGACCATGTCAGCATACCTCTCAACTGTACAGATTTTCGCCTTATGTTTTTGGTCCATTTTTCATAAAATTGTGGCTTTCTGGCAAATTAGTGGCAAATTATTGAAATGTGAAGTTAGAAAATAATGACAGACATTTGAGCTTTAGACTTCATACCCTTAGAAAATTCATGCTAATGCAAAACCTGTTATTCTATCAATTTTTTTTAAGTTTGTAAGAGCAATATTTCAAAATTGTCCCTATTTGTACCACTTTTTTATGGCTTTGTCCAGATTTCTTACTCTAAGAGGTTGAGAGGTATGCATTTCAGTCCAGAATAAATTGCATTGAATTTAATTTATTTGTTTACTAGGCAAGCCCACTAGCTATAAGTGCCTCTTTTCAGGTGTGACCAGGGCACTCTGCCTGGGTACGTGATTAGCTTAGAATCACTAAATAGGCAAATGGAGACTGAGAGAATAACACCCAGGTCTATAGAAGGAAAGGTGTTATAACCTGGTAGCGTTAATCTTCAGTGCTAAACTACAATTTTGAAAGCAGACAGAGAATGCTCTCTTAAGAGTATTTAATGACTTTCTAATGATGATGGAGCAAAGGTCTTATTCTGTCCTATTCCTACTTGATATCTGTTAAGTATTTAACATAGTAGACCATGGAGTCTGTACTAATCATCTTTGTACCAACTGTATTTTAACTTTCAAACTTCTACAATCCTTGGATTGTCTATCTCTTATATTTTGGAGGGTGCAGTGAATTAAATTCACTTGAGAGCAGTGCAATCATTTACAGGCTTTCACAGATTCACAAGGCTCAAACTTGGCTCTGATTTTGTTCACAATGTACTTGCTATGACTACAATTTGCCATTTCACTTGAAGTAGAGGTCTTGCAGAACACAAGGAATGGCACGACACAATCCCATATCATACACATTTAGCTCCAGTACTGGTATTCTGAAAGATCCATTTTACAATTTTTTTTTGGCTACAAGATGCCAGGACTCATGTGTCTCTATACTGGCATAGTAACCCTGTTCTGTATGGAGTGCACTGAGTGACGGTTGCTAGGAAAGATTCCTAAACTTGTTTATTAGGATGGCACATCTCAGATCATGCATTGAAGGAGCTGTCTGTATATGTTTGCCCATTTTGTTAATTTTACTTCCCTAGAAATATCTTGCAGGAATTCTGCATATATCAGGTTCCAGTCCTATGACATTCAGTGTCACTAGCTAAGAGCACAAGATTCTGAAGCCTAATGTAAAAGGTCTCCGAAAACACATGCATTTCTTTAGGTTTATATCATTGCTTGAATTGCTATTATTTAACCTGTATTTCTGCTTGTTTCGTAGTTATTCATGCAGTTTTCTTCATTGCTACTATTTTAATGTTTTACAGTACAGTGCTTATTTACTTTAAGCACCTAAATGACTAAAGATTAAAAATTAAAGATTAAAGGAATATGAAGAAACCTTAGTCTTGAGTATGATTGAGTGTATTCCATTAAGGGAATGGCTGCCTGCTGTACTTATATTAGGAATAGCCCCGCAGTAGGCTTAGCACACTGCAGCTTCTCAGCTTCCCATTATTCCCAGTACCTATTGCACATATGGACTGAAAAGTAGTTACTTACATGTGTTATCCAGCTGTTATACCCACAAATGCTTAGCAACAGTAGACTACTGAAGTAAACTCTGTTGTAAAATTTGTAGTGTTACAATCTCATATATGAGACTGATACACTTGTAATAGGTCACTCTATCGTCAGGCACACTGACGTCCCGCTCACCAGGCTGAACAAGGAGAAGGTCACGGTGAGCTGCCTGTCGGGTGCTAGGATCTGCCACATAACACAAGCACTCAGGTCACTCCAAGGCAAGTACAAATATGACTCAGTCATTGTCCATGCTGGTGTGAATGACCTGAGACGTACCTCCCTGGACTACATGAAAAGAGACATAGAGGAGCTCTCTGAGCATGTAGCCCAGGCCGGTATGACCCTGACCTTGAGTAGCATCTTACCCTCACCAAGAATGATGCCACAATATGAAGACAAGATGATCAATTTCAACAATTGGCTTAAGTATTGGTGTCATTCAAAGGGGATCCAATGCCTGTCAGCCTGGGATGACATGCTCGACAAGCCACGATTCTTCGCTAGGGACGGCTTGCACCTGTCACCCCTGGGCTTTCGATATTGGCAAAGGCTCTTGCTACCCCCATAGTGCCTTTTTTAGGCAAGGCTCAAAAGACAAACCCACCTCCATAGGTATCACAAGGGATAAGAAACTAAGAGTAATGCTACTCAACGCCAGAAGTCTAAACCTCAAGATGCACGCACTCAAAACTCTCCTTAGCATGGTGAACATCGATATCTGTACAGTAACAAAAACCTGGTTCAAGGCTCCCAAGAGCACCCCAGCACTACCAGGTTATACCTCATACCATGCTTTTCTGCCCCAAAACTTGGACCGAACCACAAAAGGAGGGGGAGTATCAATATTAGTCAAAGATACCCACACCTCCAGGTTGGTGGCACAGCACGAAGCATCAGAGACTATCCATGTGCAACTAACAGTGGGTAGAACTGCCTTCCAGTTTATAGCCTGCTACAAACCACCCTCCCAAACCCAGGAACCCCACTCGGCCTTCCTGAGAACACTGGAAAATATGAAGGTCTCTCCAAACACCATTATATTGGGTGACTTCAGCTACCCAAACATAGACTGCGAGTATTACTCTAGCTCCAACACCCTAGCCCAAAGGTTCCTAGAATTTATAAACTCAAATGCTATGGAACAACTTGTTACCACTCCCACAAGAGGGGAAAACATACTGGACCTGATCATCACCAACATGGGGACTCTATGCTCCAGACCAGAAGTGTATCCCTCACTGGTAAGATCAGACCATAAACTAATCTCACTGGATATTCACATCCTGACCCCACCCCCTACCCAGAAAACCACAGTGAAAAACTTCTCTAAATCAAATTTCACACTCCTCAAAACCGAGGTGGAATCCTTCAAAGCCCCCGGGCCTGTGGAAAATACGGCCCAGACTGCAGAATCCTTTATAAACGCATTCTATGAATACCTTCAGGAATGCATGGATCATGCAATCCCAAATAAAACCAAGACCCAATCCTCCAAAGGCAGACGTCCTGTCTGGTGGACCCCAGCAATAAACAAACTATACAATAGAAGGAGGAAGCTACTACATGATAGAGCAAAATCCCAAAAAGGGAAGGCATCTCTGATCAGTATTAGCAAAAAACTACGGGCACTCATAAAATCGTCTAAGGCCATTTTCGAGAGAAAAATTGCACAGGACACTAAGGATAATCACAAGGCTTTCTTTAGTTATGTTAGGAACCTGGGTGGCAATTCCCAGATATGCTCAGAATTAGTCCAAAATGACAAAAAATACACCGAACCCACAGACATTGCCAACATCCTAGCTGACAGGTTCAGCGCAAACTCCCCCCCCACCACCAAAAGGGCAAATATCTATCCCAGCAGAGTGCTGCCCCCCTGACATCTCAGATGCTCAGGTAAGAGCCGCCCTCTCCAAAGCAGAAAACACAGCATCAATGGGACCAGACGGTGTCCTGGGCTGCGTCCTACATGAACTCCAAGAAGAGCTAACCCCAAACATAAAACTATTGTTCAGTCTCAGCCTTACTACAGGATATGTACCCAAAGAGTGGTGTACAGCAACAGTGGTCCCTCTCCACAAAGGTGGTGCCTCAACGGATCCTGGAAACTATCGCCTCATAAGCCTGACTAGCTTGGTCTGCAAAGCTATGGAAAGGATCATCATGGACCTCATAAATAAAGATATTGGGGACCTACAGACACTGGATCCTACCCAGTTCGGCTTTGTTAAGGGCAGATCCTGCCTTTTAAACCTGGTCGATTTCTTTGAAACAGTCACCAAGGCCATTGACGAGGGGAAGGTGGTCCACACAGCCTAGCTGGACCTCGCAAAAGCCTTCGATACAATACTCCACTCGGGCATTATAGATAAGCTCACCAGCTTAAATATAAACCCCTATGTCACTAGATGGGTTGCAAACTGGCTCAAGGACAGAACCCACATGGTTAGAATTGCGGAGCCATGTCAGACTCCAAACCAATTACAAGTGGCGCCCCACAAGGCTCAGTCCTGGGACATCTCTTGTTCGGTATATATTTCTTGGAGGTACAGGCCAACACGGAAGGACTGTGGCTGACCAAGTTCGCAGATGACTGCAAACTGGGTGCCATAATCAACTCTCCAGCCGACACAAGCATCCTCCAAAAGGGCCTCATAGAAACAGACAACTGGTGCCAGAGCCATGGCCTCAAGCTAAACACCAAAAAGTGTATAGTCATCCCCTTTGGCAAAAACAAAGTGCCCACAAATTACCACATAGGTGGTAATCCATTAAGTACAGAAGAAGTAATTAGGGACCTGGGGACCCAAGTTGATAGCAGTCTCTCATTTGACAACCACGTGGCCAAAGTGGTTAGAAAAACATTTTATATAGCCCACCTAATCATGAAGGGATTCACATCTAGATCAGGGGAGGTCATCGTGCCTCTTTACTCATCCCTCATCAGGCCCATAATTGAGTACAATGCCCCTTTTGGGATGTACCTTACCAGACACCTGCAGCAACTGGAAAGACCCCAAAAGTAACTCACCAAGAGGATCAAAGGGCTCAAACAGATGACATATGCTGCCTGGTTAAAGAAACTCCAGCTCTACTCAGGGGCATACCGCCTGCTCAGAGGTGATCTGTGCCTGATGTATAAAGCCATGTCCAACCCGGAATTAATGGACATGCTGCACCTCAGAAAATCCAAATCCCATCGAGCTACACACTTGAACCTCAGCACTGAAATAAATAGGACATGCTGGAGGGACAGATTCATAACCCAGAGGCTCCCTTCACTCTGGAATAAAATCCCAGTCCCGGTTAGGCAGAGTCCCTCATTGACTCTCTTCAAGAGGAATCTTGATGAGTGGATGGAAGATCGTAGGTTTACCCCAGGTATCACTTCTGTGTCTCTGTTAGACAGAGGCACAGTATACTAACCTCGAAAAAGGGCATAGCAAAATTAATTTAAAATGGGTGGTGAAAGCCAAACACACTCTGGCTAGGCTTATAAATGCCCTAGGGCAGATAGCCTAGTATGAACCTATGAACCTATATATAATCTTTTAACTAAATGATAAAGGGGAAAAGGAAAGTGGAAAGAAAATAACACAGAAGGGGGTAAAATCTACAATATGTAGGTCTGAGCCCAGAGTTTAATCTTGACCTCCTGTTACTGTCTGTGTGGACTTCTGTGACTTCTTCCTGTGTATATATGTTGCATTTACTCATACCATTGTGACCTTAGTTGTGACTGAATGTGGTCCAAAAGAATCAGTTTACTTACCACTTGAATAAATTAAAATTTAACATATAAACGTTATACTACCTTTCACTACTTTTATATTACCATAGTACAAAATGAGTACTCTCTAAAGACTAATACAAGTTGGATAACTTGTACTAGAGGGGGATACATTAAAGCAGTTTGGTAGCTTCTCACTTGCCTACTCCCTACATATGATAGCACCCATCGGGATAACTCTTCCAGACATGCACACAGTTTCCCTATGCCATTGAAAGGCTAATTCATCCAGGTACAGACCCAACATTAACAACAGTGTACTGTTCTTCTTCCATCTATACCTTAACCTAAAGGGGGGGGGTGTCATCACCCAGAAATTAAAAAGCAGCTCTTTCCAAAGCTGAGGGGAAGCTGCATTTCCATGTTTTGCTAATACCATTTCTGACAACCTTTAATAACCTTCCCAGAACAGTGCACTGTGACACAGTAATTCATCTAGTAAAAGGATCCCAGAAATTCTAGTTATTACAGGCACATCAGACTCCTCACTGTTCTAATGGAAAGCCCTAAGGACCCCCCCAAAAAAGCTTGCAAAAATAATTCCCAGTGTCCTACAGCTTATTTTTCAAATCTCAAGCAAACATGAAGTACCCTTAATGTCAGAACATAAGGAATGAGGGATGGCATAATGCTTAAGGTCTTAGATGTAAGGTTCAGGTTTTATTCTTACCTCTAGTTATTGGCTAGGCTTGTAATAGGCAGCAGACTGCTAGCCTAGTATTTGCTTATGAACCTTATACTCTTTATGAACAAGGAACATGACAACGATGATATACTACAAGGATCCATTTTAGGCCTGCTACTGTCTGCTGCCTTCTTTAGTGATATGCATAGTCAAATATACATACAGTTTCAAACTCCTACGATACACTAATGATGTTTCTCTCATGCATACTGTCATAGTGTTTACAATACTTCCAACCCTATTTATCAAATTCAAATATTAATATATAAACTAATGACAATGCTACAAAAATGAAAACTCGTATTGAATGAAACAAAACTAAACTCTTAGTTTTTGGGTACCAGTCTGAAAGTAACCACAACAAAGGCCACATCGTCCATTAAAATCAACTCTGCTAACACTGAAATTGTAGCTCATTGCAAATATCTAATTTTTATCAGCGTATCTCTCAAATGTCCAGATTTTTGCAGAATGTCCAGATTTTCACGTCACATTTTTGGCCTGTTCCTCAAAAAATCTACTTTGTCTGGATTTTTGTGGCAAATCGGTGAGGACTGAATTCACTAAATAATGACAGGCATTTGAGTTTCAGACTTCATATCCCTCAGACATTTTGTTATAGCAACTTTTAAGTTTATAAGAGCAATATTTACAATTTGTCCCTGTTTTTGGAGCTTTGTCCCGCCCCATTATTTTTGGCTTTTTCCAGATTTTTTTGTGCTAAGAGGTTGAGAGCTATGGATCAGACACAATGAATTAACATTTAGTGAGCATGCTAACACCATTTTAAAAGACCTATGCAAAAGAAATATGCTGACTGTACAGAGTTAAGAACTATTTATCCTCTTCCAGTGGAATATTGCTAGCTAATATATTACTCATATTTATGTTTTTTAATGTTTTTTTTTCGCTATAGGAAATCACAAAAATATTTACGTTAGACTTATGTCTGGATAATACAAAGTAGCCAAGTTTGCTATCCAGCATACAACCCACAGTTATTTGTGTCAGATACTTAATAAGTTAACCTTGATGTCATTCAAAAAAAAAATCAGATTCGTATACCTTACATTTATATCTATGCTCCTATATGCAGTTCAGTGTTCACTGTTCAGCTGACTGCCCCAGTGGTGCATAACAAATACAACTTTAGGACCCGTTAATTAACGTCTGTAAAATAAAAGTAAAACTCCAAATAAAATATGAGATGGAGTACCTAGCGCCTTCCTAGAAAGAGAATGATACTCCCTAGCCCTTAAACTAAGAGATATTACTAACTCATCCTCTTTCAACAAGTTGTGTAAAAGCAGTTACAACATTTCACTGCATTGCACTAACTACAACAGTACCTAATATTCCATTAAGGTTCTGACCGACACAGAATTTCTCTACCATAGAAATATATGGCTTAATCTATTCCTTGCTGATCTGCCCCTAAACATGCTACTCTACTTCCTATATCCCACACCATCTCCGGTTCCTTTGTTGCACATTCTACCTAAACTAATTTACTATCTCTCATACCTTGTTAAGTGTCTTAGCTATTAGAATATCAGCCTAAGTAAGCTGTTATTGCTAACATTTAATTCTAGAAGTATCTCTAGTAAAATTAATGAACTGATAAGTATTGAAGAGATCGATATGGCTGACATTATGATACTACAGAGGCCTGGTTTAGTTCTGAGAAAATCTAGTAAAATTCTTGTGTTATCATCAGTGTCATAATTTTAAGAAACTGCAGTCAGGAGAAGGTGTTTTGATACATGGGAATGATGACATTCACTCTAGTGATCCTGTTAATTATTTTCATTGTAAGATGTTTGGTACAGAATCAGAAAGTGCACCTGTTGTATACAGAAGATCTGTAAGAGTCACAATTTGACCCCAGAACACATTTTATGTCTATGTAGATTAATGTGATGGAAGATAACTATCACATTCTGAATGGAGATTTAAATTCCCCAAGAGTAACTGAGAAATTAAAATATTCCCTAAGGCAGGTGATAAACCATTTTTTAGATATCATTATTATCTTGGGGTATAATGGGAGTCTCAGCTGCTCTATTTGAGGCTCCAGAATTTTGATATTGTTGTCATTGATCCCAGAGATAAGAACTTTGAACTCTTCAGTTATTCCTGTTCTTTCAGTTTTAGACCACCAAAGTATCTTAACCAGCCATTTCATATACTCAGGGTAAATCAATCAAGATATTTTATAAGGCAGATTATGATCAAATTGCTATAGAGCTTCAAGTCAGTTTTGAGTTAAAACCAGGTGAATCTATCCAGGAATTATGGATAAAAGTCTGTTTGCATACATTATATCATTGATAGTGTTCCCTTAGCTTTATGTAACTCATGATCCACATAGAACAAGTGGCTTCTGGCCTGGTACCAGTATAAACATTCTAGAAATATCCTTCTGTTTCATCATTGGACAGAGAAAGGGAGAAGCAGTGGGCACGATGAAGTGGATGGGCAAGGAACTATGGACTCTCTTCAATGTCTCAACAGCAACACTGAGTGCAGATCTAGTAGATTAAATACACACGTTATAAAGTAAGGTACCCAAAAAGCTTTGACCTTTACTGTACTAGGTTACCATTATTACAGTTAGCAACCTTGTTAAAACAGAACAGGTATACTTCATGCCCGAGGCACTATCAACCCAACTCATATTTATTACTGAATCAAGCAGTACCCTGCTGGCAAACAGCAGGGTATAATAACAAGTCCAGGATGACCTATAAGCCCTAAAGGTTTGAACTGCATGAAAATCTAGTAATGTGCAGTTAAAAGTTAGGGGTAAAGCAGTTTGAAACTGTGCATATGATCCAGGTACAGAAGTCATGATACTTACATCCCCAAATCCAGACCTCAGAGTCCCAGGTAGCAGTGGAACTAACTCAAGATCCTTTATTAATAAGCCTGAGGGCTACAAGGCCAATAAGATAAGATTTTTGTGTTACTTCACAGTTAAGATTTTGCAGGAAGAAAGCTGTCCATCTTCTTACTACTGTAGCTTCCATTATTTGTCCTTGTGAATTGTGACTATTGCATTACCTTATATTGTCTCTGTAAACCTTAGGTAGGTGTCATTTCTCAGATGAACTGTGTCACACAATGCCTTTTACAGAGTTGACAGACTGTTGCTGTACCAACAATGGAACCACTTCCTGTGACTACTTAAATATGTGCTTATTTTTTTCATAATGAGCTGCGGGTTATGCTGGCTATGTCAGTTAAATCTTCCTATCATTAATTTAAATTATTTTCACAACAGTACAAAAGGCTCTTATGCTCTTCAGTGATGAAACACAGTGATCATTGTTAATTTCTATCTTCTGTTGTTATTCATCAGTTACCCTTTCTCCATACTACTTAATGACTTTTGTGCAGTGAATCAATACAGTTTCTGCACAACTGTTGATGCTTGGAGTCACAGTGGTACATAAAAGTATTCTGTCCCAGAACATGTTGGGTTTACTAATAACTTTAACAAACAACACCTGGATAGATGTTACAGTGTCTTCCCCTTCCATATTTTCAGAAACTCCGCAAATATGTACATTACTCCTTCTGGCACAATTCCTCTGACTGTTAATGTTAATGCTTGGGTCATTGAACTTGGTTTTACATATCACAGAGCTTGCCCTTTGTCTCAGGCTGCTTTCTGCTTTTGCATGAATTTTATACCCGTGTAAAAGATTTGTCTAGAAGTATTGAGAAAGTGAAATTTATGGCATCCCTTGCTGTCACCTCTTTATTTACTGTTATACCTAATTTAGAAGGAATAACAATAGTTAAACGATAGTTAAAAGGCTAAAGCAACAAAAAAGAAAGACGAATACTAGTCGAAAACAACAAATACACTTTAATATGACCTGTAAAGTGCTTTTCGTTTAGTACATAGACTAAACTTCTTCAGACAGATTCCATTAAATAGTTAAATAGTTAAAAGGTTCTTGACAGAAAACCTATACAGAATAACATACTGATTTCATTTGTTTCTTATTGGAATTAGTGCTGGAATGTAATATTTTTTTCATTTGATGATAAATATTATGTGCAGACCTCTGGCATAGCTATGGGCACATCATGTGCCAGTAGCTACGCCAATATGGTCATGGCTGAATGGGAGCTAGAAATTTTGACTGAACATGAATTATCCAAGGAACACTTAAATTTTATCATTGTTTTGTTGACGATCTCTTCATATTACGGAATGGAAGTGAAGTACAATTGCTTGAATATGTTGATTATTTGAATAGTAGTAGTACATTTCTTAAATTTACTGAAAATCACTCAGTCAGATTGATTTTCTAGATATTAGAATTAATAGAAATGAAGAGGGAATGTTTCATACTAGTAGGTATAAAAAGGAGTGTCAATGTGCCACATACATGCATAGAACTAGTATGCATCCTCAGCATGTATTTAATAACATACTGAAAGGTCAAGCTAGGTGGTGTTCGAGATTGACAGATAGGGATATAGACTTTGAGAAAGAGTTACATCAGCTTAATATTGATTTTTACAAGAAGTGGCTATAAACAAGATATATTGACAGATAGGGATATAGACTTTGAGAAAGAGTTACATCAGCTTAATATTGATTTTTACAAGAAGCGGCTATAAACAAGATATAGAGACAGCATGTATCCAGGTTGGAGGGTTGAGACACACAAAAGACAAACCCTGTTTTTCAGATCATAAGTATGAGGGTCCAATACAGAGAAGAAAGTTAAATAATGTTGCACTTACATTCACTTAATCTAGTGACAATAAAGGGGTGAAGGAAATTATTCAAAACAATTGGCATGTGTTACAAGTAGATAAGCAGATAGAGATTTTAGGACAAAGCCCGATGAGACATAGGAATACTAGATCACTTAAACAGAGATTATGTTATCCAAAAACGATAAATACTTCATATGAGACAGGAACGAAGAAATGTAATAATTGTGCATTTTGTGAATTTATAGATGAAACTAATGTATTTATGCATCCACACACAGGTAATGAACATGAGATGAAGGTTATGGCAGATTGTAACACTAAAAATCTGATGTACCTTACCCACTGTATAAGTTGTAAATCTTTCTATGTGAGCAAAAACGATAGACCCCTGAGAGAGCGTACAAGAGATCACCTGTATTGTACTAGGAAGGGACATAGTTATAGTGCAGTAGTTAAACACATTTTAAAACAGGGAGAACAACATCAGTTTAGGTTTACCATATTAGGAACTGTGAACGATGGAGTAAGGATGGGTAACATAATAAATAAGAGAAGAAAGGGAACTTAAATGATTAAGTTTAAAGCACATTTTGGAAAGGGCTTGAATGAACATATTGCCATTAAAAGGAGGAAGTTGAAGACATGAAATAAATGTATATTTAAAATGGTTTTTATGGTGAATGGTTGTAAATATATATAGGGATGTTATTTTATTTTGTATAGATTTAGTAAATGTTATATAGTTGGGCAGTATTGTGAGTATGAAATGAATGTGATTGGTTATTAACTATTACAAACAGTGATCTGATGAAGCAAATATAAGTTTGTGAAAGCGCTTACTTTGATCTACAATAAATCTATGTTTTTATGAAGAGACTGTGCCTCTGCTTTTAATATTATTGCCAAGAACTGCTGTGCACTGCTTGGAATAAATAAATAAATGTCTACACCCTGGCACAAAAAACAGGTTCCTATTACCTGATCGAACATTTAGGTTAGTGAATATCTAAATGTTGAACTGGTAATAGCGAAAGCAAAACAACACGAACGGCTGATTTAACGCAGGGAAAGAATTCCCTTGGCTATTATGCAGATTTTTCCCCTTTCCCCACTATAGAGCGATTTCAAAGTTGGTATATTTAGTTAGGGGGTGTGGGGGGCATAGCCCCCCACTTCATTTTGGTTTAATTTTTTTTTTTTTTTTTGCGGCCAAGGGAATTCATACCCTATGTTAAATCAGCCGTTCGCTGCTTTCATGTTTCGATATTACCAGTTCGACGTTTAGGTATTCGCTAACCTAAATGTTCGATCGGGTAACATAGATACCAAAAAGCACACCAAAAACAAGGGGGATGGAGGGAGGGAGCGACTACTGCAGCACTGATCAATCAAACTTCTACTGTTATGGTAAGTTCAACTTACACAACTGTACTATGTTCTTCATATTGATTTATGCTGCAACAGCCTTAGCTACATGGGTAGATTACTATGGCTAACTGTATTTGTGTGGAGGAAGGAGAAAGGTCCAAGAACCCCTGAAGAATGGTCCTAGCAAAACATGATCTAGACCTAGAGAAGGAATCAAGCTTATAGTGCTTTATAAAAGTACATTCAGAGAACTAAGTAGCAGCTTCTAGAATAATTCTAGACTCCAGCCATTTCCAAAAAGCCATAGGTGAAGCCAAGGTCCTAGTAGAGTAGGCCTTGACCCTGCCTGCAATATATTTGCCATGGTGAGTTAAAAGGCAATATCTTTAGACAACTGTTTGAAAATAGCCTGTTTTGACACAGGTTGTCCCTCTTATTCTTACCTTCACAAGAAATGAACAATTGAGCCAATGATCTGAAAGATTTAGTTCTGTCAGGACAGTACCTGAGTTGTATGTGGCCATCCAAGGTATGGAGTATCCTTTCTACCCCCATTTTTAGGTTCAGGAATGAAAACAGGGAGTTGCATATTTTGGCTTAAAGTAAACTCAGATCCACTTTAGATATTAGAGAAGGATTAGTTCTCAAAGAAACATTGTGCCTATAGAAAACGAGGTAGGGTTGACTCACCATAAGAACTTGCAACTCAGATACCCTTCTTGCAGAGGTTAAAGCTGTCAGAAAAAAATGTTTTCCATGTTAAGAACCTCAAGCAAGCTAGATTAGCTGGTTCAAATGGAGCAAGTGTTAGCTTCCCTATCCCAAAATTAAGATCCCAAGGAGGGGCCACCAGTTTACTTGAGGCCTCTCATGCAAAACCCCTTTCAAGAGCATTTTGACATGAGAATGCATTGACATAACAGGATCCACAGACAGGCATGCTGAAATGGCTGATAAATTAACTTTGATGACCCCGCAGTGGTGGTGCTGTGGTAGCGTTGTCGCCTCACAGTAAGACGCTGTCCGGTTTGATTCTCAGCTAGAGCGTCTTCTGCGTGAGACATGCGTGAATGGGCATACCTTTGTTGAAAGTTGTGTGTCAGGGTTGGTAACTCGGCACATAAAAATCAACTACCAATCATTAGTGGACCAGAGTTCCGCTGTGGCGACCCCTAACCGGGAAAAGCCGAAAGATGCAAGCAAGAGGAATAAGAAAAGCCATAGGATAGTAACACACACAAATGTTGTAAAACAAGAGAACAACTAGCCCCAAATAGGTGCTGGTTATGTTGTTAGCAACAACTATAAAATCCTTTCCATTTGCTAATATATGATTTTTAGTAGCATGCTTTCTTGCCTCCATTAGTACCTGTTGTGTGTCCTCAGAAAACAGATGCCTAAAAGAAGTTAAGACCCTATCATCCAGGCAGTCAGTTGAAGATGACTGATGTTGGGGTGTATGAAACACTCCTGTTCTTGTGTGAGTAGATCCATTCTGTGAGAAAGCTTGTGGTAATTGCCCCTGGCCATGTCCAAACGAAAGGAGAATCAAAAGTTCCCTGGGCAAGAAGGAAATCACCACAATGATTTGGGGCAATTCCCTTTGAATCTTCATAAGTACCCTGGATATTAGTGGAAAGGGTGGTAAGGCATACAGGAACATTCCTGTCCAAAAAAAAAAAGCATCTGTCTTCCAGGCCTTCTTGTATGGAGTCCTGGAACAGAATTTTTCCAGTTGATTGTTCAGACAGGAGGCAAAGAGATCTACTTGAGGAACTCCCCACAGATGGATCAAATCTTGGAAGACTCCTGATCTAGTTTCCATTTGTGAGGGTCTGCTCAGGTCATGCTGAACTTGTCTGCCACACAGATTTGCTCAAAAAGAGTGCAGGGTGCCTGTAGAGCAAGATTGTGCAGTGCAGCTATATCCCAAGCTAACATGGCTACTCTGCAAAGGGGGTATGACCTGTCCCCCCCCTTACTTGTTGATGTACTACATGACTGCAGTATTGTCTTAACCACTTGAATAGGTCCTGGGGACCAAAAATGATTCAGAGAGTTGACTGCCTTGATTAGGGCAAGCATCTCCTTGATATTTATGTGCTTGCATCTGTCCTTGGTGTCGCAAACCCCACTGCACTTTTATGCCTCCTTAAACTGCTCCCCAATTAAAGTCCAAAGTGTCTGTGGTGACTGACTGCTTTGGAGGAGGGATGGAGAAGGGAGACCTGGATTTAAGGATATCTTTTGTCTCTACCAAAAAAAGTTCTTCTGACAAACCCCATCTGGGATCTGAGGAGATAAAGGGTTTTGATTCTTGGACCAAAGAGATTTCAGATACCATTGCATTTTTCTCACATGGAGTCTTGATTGAGGTATCATGAGAAAGTTAGATGTCATGAGACTCAAAATCCTGATGTACTCCCTTGCAGTGACTGAAGTCTCCTTGGAAAACCTTAGAAATAGATCTAAAATAAGATCTATTTTTCCTGTGGAAGAAAAGCTGTTTGAACTCTGAGGTGTCTGGTTGACATCCCAGAAACACAAGCTTGTGTGAGGGAATCAGTTAAGACTTTTGAATGTTCTGCTGGAATCCCTTCTTGTGCAAAATATCTCTCACCCAAGAGAGAAAGATTTGTGATGTTTTGAAAAAGAGTCTGCAAAGATAAGCAAGTAGTCTAAATATGGAAAAATGTGGATACCCTGCAGCCTGCAGTGAGCTATAATTGAAGCTAGACACTTTGTGAATACTCTTGATGAAGTGGATACTCCAAAGGGTAAGGTAGATAACTGATAATGTGATCCAGTCACACAAGACCTTAAGGAACGCCTAATGTCTGGAATAATAGGGATGTGATGATCAGCATCTTTTAAGTCTAGTCTTACCAGGAAACCTGAAAGAGGAGGAAGAGGTAACAGGCTGTGAAGTGACATAATTTTGAATTTGGGTACTACCACAAACAGATTTAGGAAAGAAAGATCCAGAACTGGTCTCCAAGCATTTTCTTTCTTTTTTTGGCACAAAGAACATCCATGAATAAAATCCCTTCCTCACCTGGGAAGGATGAACTGGTTGTATCACTTCTTGGGATAATAGGTAGAAACAAAAGCGACTGATCTGCAGGATGAGGAATGACACCCTGGAAAGGAGGAATTTCCTCGCACTGCCATGTATAACACTGATACATGATTTTCAGAACCCATTTGTCTGAAACAATCTGTTGCCAAAGTGAAAAAAAAATGGAGATTCAGACTTTCTGGAAGAGAAAAGAGGCCAGTGTGGGAAGGGGTCGCAAGGTCTCTTGAATAGTTATGCAGACTTGTTGGGCTCTACTTGGTTTTGGGAGGTTTGAAACTTCTTTTTGAAACCTCCTTGCCACTTCTTAAACATGTTTTTACCTGAATTTTGTTTAGACTGTTTATTCTGTTTTTTGCCAAAATTAGATAAGGAGAAAGAAAATCTTTTGGACAATTTGGAAAAGGAGGGCTGGAAAATCTTAGAGATTCCCTGGATCAGTTTGCCCCTTTCAGCACACTTTTTGATCACCTCTGCAGCAGAGGGGCCAAACACTAAATCTCTGTCCAAGGGAGAATTTAAAATCTCATTTTCTACATCATCTGGGAGATTTTGAGAATGCAGCCAGGCAAACTTCCTTAAAACAATACCAGTGGTCATAACCCTGAAAAATGTAGCAACAGAGTCATACGCACACTGCAGACAATGAGTAGTGATCTGTGCAATAAAGAAAAAAAAGTTATTTAAAGCTGATTTTTCGTCACAATAAGAAACTGCAGATAAAACATTCTTCATGCTTTTACAGTATGTCAGATCAAACTTTAACATATGAGACTGACAATGTAAAATTCTAAAAACCCAAGGTATAGAAGAAAAGACTTTTTCACATATCTATCAATAACTTTCCCATCCTTTTTAGAAAGAGCAGGATTGGAATTTACTAAGTGCGTAGTAGCAGTGGAATCAACTGAGGCTATAACTGCAGGGTCAGGTTTGAGAATAGTGTATAAAAAATTAAAAGACAGATAAACTTTATACATGCTGTCTGCCTTTTCAGGGATAGCTGGATGAATATCACGGAAATTGTAGGCAGAAAGACACACATCCACAAAAGCAGGACAGAAGGAATTGGTGTAGGTCTGGAAAGTCCTTCTGTAACAACTCATAATATTTTCTGAGGGACTGAGAAACCTAGTGTACTGCCACTGAAAACATTGGGACATTCTAGCAATAGTCTCAGAGAATGAGAACCCCCAACAGAAGAATCAGAAACTGAGCTCTCATCTGAGTCTGAATCATAAATTGGAGGACAAAACCCCAACTCCATCGCTGCATCTTCCTGTTCAGATTCAGAGTCTTGAACCTCTTCAGGAAAATAGGCATCCCTCTTTCCTTTGCCAGAAACCACTCTACAAAAATGATCAATGGCTTGAATTAAACCCTGAGCCTGTCCCAGTAAACTACTCCTATCCAAAGAAATTTGAGGAGGAGCAGATACATGCTTGGTTTTCTGATTCTTTTTGATAGGAAAAATGGGGCCATCCGTGTTGCTAATGGTAGCCACTGCTTCCCCAGGGATGGTCACGGCATTCTGAAACAACAGGGAAACCTTCCCTCTTCTCTGTCCAGTACTGACAAGAGTGACTCTCCCTTTCCCACTGAGGGGACTTCCAACAGCCAAATATGATGTGGCTAACTCCCAGTCCACAGTGGCTGTAGGTGAAACACTAGAAGGATCCAGCATAAAAGATGAATAGTCTGAGGTACAACAAATGGCCATAGCAGAGGCACCCTTCTGTGGCGGAGGCAAATGTCTAGCTTGCTGTGGTGTCAAAGATTGTTTATTTAACTTTCTCTTTTAGTGGCTGGAAGAAGGACTCACTGTGGGACTGACAATTTGATCTATGGTCAAACCAAAAAGGGTTTGTCTTTTGTAAGGAAGACAAGCAACAAGCACCGATAAAACTACCAGTCCACAAAAGTTAATTTTCTTACAGAAGCAAAATACAGTAAATAGCACTTTCAAACAGTAGGGCAATCCCGCTATGGATAAATAAACACAATTTCTCTTCAGAAAATATGTTGTCAGTTAGTTTGCACTATTTATAAACTGGCAGAAAAAAAAAAACAAGTGCTCTATTTAAAAGTAAGATACAGCCTCTACTAGTTTTAACCCTAAAGGGACCCATCTGCTCAGGAAAGGAAAGCACAAGCCAACCGTCGATCCTTGAAATCCTCTGAGGAGCATACTTTTCAGTGTCAGGAAAACTCTGAAGGTCTTCTTGCCAAAATTTGTATTTTAGTCAGCTCAGGTGAAGCTGCTTGATAGTTTGGTGAAATCAAAGGCTAAAATAAGCTCAATAAATATGGTTCAAACATACCAACACGTGAATAAGATAAAAAAACTTTTATTTACATAAACAACTGTTACTTTACTAAGTGTTTTCATCCCACACTGTTTAAGGGACTTCTTCAGAGTAACCTATACAAACACAGGATGCAATTTATAAAAACAAAAGCTGCGAAAATACAATGTAACCCACACAGAAAAACAAACTTCCATTTAAAGTGACAATACACCATTACTTACCACTCCGAAACTATTAACCTAAATCATATCATATGTTGACTGCAAACCTCCTTTAAATAACAAGTGTAAATCATTTGCTAAACATGTCCTTGATTAAAAACTAGAAAAAGTTTTAGTTGAACCATAAAATGATAATATTGTTGTGTCATTGTCAATTTAATATGATAGTGCTCTTAGTCTAAGAAAACAGGAGATAGAAATAGTCATTCAAACCACTGGGGTCAGTGGCATTGGTCTTTATCTGTCACTCAGCCTCTTTGCGTTCAAGCTTTTCATGGTACTCCTCTAGTATCCATGTGCATCACATATACAATAAAAAATCGAAAATCATGTCCATCATTATTCTGAATGTGCCACCATAAGGCGTTTTTTGCATCTTTTTTCTTTACTTCTCTCATATGTTCATGAATTCTATCCTTAAGAGATATCTCAGTTTTACCCACATAGAAAGACGTACATTTGTTATACCCAGCAGTGTACACCATTTTATCAGTTCTACAATTACACTTTCATGGACATCATACTTTCCCATATCCTGTTAAATCTAAGTGCTCTCCTTCACAAATAAAGGGACAAATGGAGTACCTGCCACATTTACTCATTTTAAAATTTTTGTTGTTTTTCCACCGAAAGTTGTTTTCTTTCTGTAAAAAATTGTTAATATTCTTATCATAGGTTCATAGGTAGGTACTAGGCTATTGGCCCTAGGGCCTATATAAGCCTAGACAAACGTTACCCTGGCTTTTGCCACCCAAGAAAATTATTTTCCTTTGCCCCTGTCAAGCAGAACCACAGAAGTGATCCCCGGGGTGAATTTCCTATCTACCATCCTATCATCAAGATTTTCCTTGAAGAGTGCTAATGAGGAGCTTTGTTTGATATAGATAGGTAGTTTGTTCCAGAGTATGGGAATTCTCTGGGACAGGAATCTATCCCTCCAGCATGTTCTGTTTATTGTGGTGACAAGGTTTAGGTCACTAGAGCGTGTAGCTTGGAGGGATTGGAATTTCTTTAAGTGGAGCATGTCTAACAGCTCTGGGTTTGACATAGCTTTGTATGTTAGGCAGAGATCGTTTTTTGAGACGGTCTGCGTAGGGTATCTGTTTGAGGCAAGTAATCCTCTTTGTGAGGTATTTCTGTGGCCTTTCCAGTTGTTGTAGATGTCTTGTGAGGTACATACCAAAAAGGGCATTGTACTCTATAATGGGTCTAATGAGTGATGAGTAAAGGAGAACAATGACCTCTTTTTTCCTGGATGAGAAACCTTTTGTGATGAGGTGTGCCACATAGAAGGATTTCCTGACTACTGTGGCGATGTGATTATTAAAGGAGAGACTATTGTCCACCTGTGTCCCAAGGTCTGTTATCACACTTTCAGTGTTAAGTAGACTACCGCCTATGTGGGTAGTTCATGGGTACAGAGTTTTTACCAGAAGGGATGACAATGCACTTTTTGGCATTGAGCTTCAGGCCATGGCTTTGACACCAGGCATCTTTCTCAGTGCGGCCCTTTTGTAGGATGTCCACATGGTTAGGAGTTTATTATGGCTCCTAGTTTGCAGTCATCTGCAAACTTTGTTAGCCAAAGACCTTCTGTGTTAGCCTGTACTTTAGAGAAGTAGATACCAAACAGGAGAGGACCTAGGACTGAACCCTGTGGTACTCCACTTGTCACTGGTCTGAAGTTGGATTTAGAGTCTGCTACTTTCACAGTGTGGGTTCAGTCAGTAAGCCAGTTGGCAACCCATCTTGTGACATAGGGATTTATACCTAGTTTAGTGAATTTATATATAATTCCTTAGTGGGGATGGTGTTGAAAGCCTTGGTGAGATCTAAATAGGCTGTGTGAACCACCTTACCCTCATCTATGGCTTTGGTGATCGCTTCAAAGAAGTCTATCAGGTTTAGGAGACATGATCTGCCTTTTACAAACCTAAAATAGGGTCCAGAGTTTGGAGATTACCAATGTATTGTTTATAAGTTCCATGATGAGGCATTCCATAGCCTTGCAGACCAGACTCGTCAGGCTGATGGGGCGGTAGTTTCCGGGGTCTGTGGTGGCTCCCCTTTTGTGGAGTGGGATAACCATTGCTGTGCGCCATTCAGTGGGCACAAAGCCTGTGGTGAGGCTATGATAAAACATGGCACTTAGGTGCGGTGCCAGTTCATTCTGTAGTTTGTGTAGAACGCAGCCTGGGATGTTGTCAGGTCCCATGGATGCTGTGTTTTTGGCTTTGGAGAGTATATTATTTACCTGTGCAGCTATGATTACAGGAACTTTGCATTCTTCCGGTATAGAGATGGGCCCTTTAGGGGGTGAGAGAAGGGTAAAGTTAGCACTGAACCTATCTGCCAGGATGTTGGCAATATTAGTTGGTTCTGTATATTTAGTGCCATTGTGCTGTAACTCAGAGCAGATCTGAGTGTTGCCATTGAGATTCTTGACATAGCTGTAGAAAGCTTTGTGGTTGTCTTTAGAATCAGTGGCGATTTTGTTTTCGTAACTAGCTTTGAAGGATTTTATGTGGGATCTCAGCTTCTTACTGAGGCTGACCACGGAGTTCCTCCAATCATGGTATTTTACTCTTTTTTGCAACAGTTTCTTTTTTCTGTTGTAGAGTTTGTTTATGGCAGGGGACCACCAGATTGGCTTCCTTTTTTTGGAGGTTAGCATCTTGGTTCTGTTAGGGATTGCACGATCCATGCACTGGTGTAAGTGCTTATAAAGTGCATTTGTATAGGATTCAGCAGTTGTACCACAATTGTCCATCTGCATGGGTGTCGTGAAGTTTGCCACTTCTGTCTTAAGAAGCATGAAGATGGCTTTGGACAAATTTATACAGTGGTTTCACTAATGGGGTGTTGGGGTGGGATGTGGATTTCTAGGGTGATTAGCTTGTGGTCAGGTCTGACCAACTAGAAATTGACCTCTGGTGTGGAACACCGGTTTTCCATGTTGGTAATAACCAGGTCCAGGATATTGCTGCCGCTGGTGGGGGTGTGGATAAGCTGATACAAGGTGTTGGAATTTATGAATTCCAGAAAACATTGAGCACAAGAGTTGGTACATGAGTAGTTTTTCCAGTTAATGGTGGGGTAGTTGAAATCGCCCATTATTAGGGTTTTAGGTTGTACCCTAATATTTTCCAGTGTATCAAGAAATGAGGAGTGGGAATCCTGGGGCATGGTGGGGGATCTGTAGCAAGCTACAATTTGGATTGCGGTCTTGCCCAGAGTTAGTTGCACTTGGATAATCTCGGATGCATTATGCTGAGCAGCTAGCCTGGAGGTGTGGATATCCTTAATGAATATGGACACACCTCCGCCTTTATTGTTTTGGTCCAGGTTAGGTGGCCAAAAAGTGTGGTATGAATTATAGCCTGGTAATGCAGACGTGCTCTCTGGAGCCTTGAACCAGATCTCTGTCACTGCACAGATGTTGATGTTCTCCATTTTAAGAAGTGCCTCTGCGTTTTGAGGTTTAGACTTCTAACATTAAGTAGCATTACCCTCAGATTTTGCTTTCTTGTACCTGTTATGGTGGTGAATTTGTCATTTGAACCTTGCCTAAAAAGGTACTATAGGGGTGGCAAGAACCTTAGCCAGTATCTGGAATCCCAAGGGTGACAGGTGCAGGCCATCTCTGGCAAAGCATCGTGGTTTGTCGATCATGTCATCCCAGGCAGACAGATACTGGATCCCCTTAGAATGACACCAGAAGCTTAGCCAATTGTTGAAGTCAATCATTTTGTCCTTGAACTGTGATATCATTCTGGGTGATGGCAGGATGCTACTCAGGGCTAGGGTCATACCTGCCTGGGCTACAAGATTGGACAGCTCCTCCATGTCTCTTTTCATGTAGTCCAGGGAGGTACGTCTCAGGTCCTTCACACCAACATGGACAATGACAGAGTCATATTTGTACTTGTGGAGTGACCTGAGTGCATGCATTATGTGATGGATCCTCGCACCTGACAGGCAGCTGACAGTAACTTTCTCCTTGTTTAGCCTGGTGAGTGGAACATCAGTGTCCCTGACTATAGAGTCACCTATGACTAGAGTGTTGGGTACGTTGTTATGCCTTATGGGCTGTGGGCTGTGGTTGAGTGGCACACTGAGTTTGTGGGCTATGTGTCGTTTGGGTTGTGTTGGGGGGTGGAGGTTGCTTGCGTTTCTGCTTTGGAGGTCCCTGTTGCTTGGGTAGATTTTTATTGAGGGCCTCCACAAATGTAGGTGTGTGTTTTGTGTTTCTATGTGTGTGTTTTGCTGGTGTAGGTTTTGAGGGACTGTGTGATGAGTGTGGTGTGGTGCAAGTGTTTACCTTCTCCTCTTGATTGTCTAGTCCAGTCTTGGGTGAAGAACGCTTTGCTTCCAGTTTGGCTATATAAGTGCATCTTTCGCAGGTTGTAGTGTTGGGTGGTAGGATGAGAGATTTGTCTGTGTACATGAGGCAATTGCTGCATTGCCCCAAGATGCCCAGATTCATCAGGTAGACAGGAGAAAACACCAGGAGCTGACCCTTAGACATGCCTGGATAGGTGCTTATTTATTAAGTACTAAAAACTGTTTTCCTCTAGACAAGTGAGGAAAGTTGAGTGCTGTAGTAATTTGTAGCTTGTTTAGTGCTTACAGTGAGTTCTGAACAAGTGCTGAGCTCAAAGAAACAGATTTGAGTGCTGAAACTAGAAAACTGGCTAGTTCTAAGAAACAAAATTAAGCTAGAAGGATTCCCTCCAACACAGAAAGGCTTGGGGGCTCAGAAGCTTACAAACAGTCCTGGATACAGCAAATCTGTATCTGGACTAGACGACATACAGGAAAGGCCTGTAAGTCCTCGCCTATATGTCACTATAGGACATGATCCCAATGCACACATATTAAACACACCTAGTCCCAAAATTTTCCAGTTAGGTGTAAGTATTTTTCTTATAGCTGGACCATGCTGGTTGTATATTATAATGCAACCCTTATTAAAACTATCATTACTTCTTCCCTTACAAGTAATATTACCATTGTTATTAGAACCCAAAAGTGGTTTATAAACCAAATCAACCCTCTTTTCTTAATCTTCTTGAAAAATTGTTTCCAGTAACACGAAGGGGTATCCCCTATTGAGCAGCATGTCCTTAAGCACTAACCATTCTTCCATAAAACTTTCATTGTTGGACACCATTCGTGCTAATCTCACCAGTTGTCCCTTCACTCATGCTTTTTTCTGGTGGTAAGGGTGCCAACTCTCGAAGTATAATAATGAATTGGAATTGGTGGGCTTCCTATACAAGGTAGAAGTAAAACACTGTATATCTAGATAGTTAATAACATCAAAAAAGTTAGTCATAGTAAAAGCAAGAAAATCAGTGGTATTATTTATTATTCTAATAAAGGAATCAAAAAATGTATACAAAGCTACATCTAAATAAATTAAGCAGTCATGACTATAGAAATTTCTCAAACTATTAATTTACTTTTCAAGTACAGAGGTTAAACTTTAGAATTTTTTAAGCCAACAAGCTTATTTTAGACACTAGTTATTCATCATGCATCTATCCATCCATCCACTCTTGGCACCTGTACAACTGTTCTCCTTGCTGGAGATGATGTTATTTCTAATTTTTAACACAGGTAATCTTGCTAAAGAATCACAGACTGATGTTGCTGTAATTATATACATTCTAGGCCATTTCAACACCATAATGAGAATGCATTTGAAAATCATTTTATATTATTAGAACCATGTTGGAGTACTGTTTCTGAACACTGATCATTGCTAAGTATTGATTTAGTCATGGTAAAATGTGACCTGAGGGTATTGTTCTTCAAATAACAAAGTGATCTGCCTACTAGAATTATTGAAACTGAACAGCATTTAAAGGACCCCCAATTCATTTTCTTTTTAACATATTTAAATCACTTTAGTAAGTGAACTTGGCTATCCCAATTGTAAGGTGGGTTGTGAACTAGCTCTCTGAAAGATCCCATACAGTCAAAATAGGGGAATCCATCTCCAATAGCAGACACGTTACCAGTGGTGTTCCACATAGATTAGTACTAGGACCTCTACTGTTTGGAATCTATTTCTCTGAACTACAAGCTAAAACCAAGGAAATGTGGCTGACAAAGTTTGCTGATGACTGCAAACTGGGTGCAGTCACAGACTGTCCAAACAATGACAACATCCTTCAAGAAGATCTTACGCAAAATGATTGGTGCTAAAGTCATGGCCTGAAACTCAATGCAAAAAAATGTATTATCATCCCTTTCGGCAAGAGCAATGTTCTTGCAAATCACCACATCAATGGCAATACCCCAAGTATGCACTCAGTGGTGAGAGATCTAGGCACTCAGGTGACAGCAACCTTGTCTTTGATCACCATGTCTCCAGAGTGGTAAGAAGGGCATTCTATGTGGCTCACCTCATAAGTAAGGGCATTGCCTCAAGAAAAAGTGAAGTTATCACTTCCCTGTACTCTTGACTCATTAGGCCAATAATTGAGTACAGTGCCCCTTTTGGCATGTACCTTTCAAAGCACCTGCAGCAATTAGAGAGACCACAAAGGTTCCTCACAAAGAAAATTCAAGGTCTTCAGGAGCTATCCTGTGTGGATTGGCTGAAATCACTGTCACTTTATTCTGTTTCATACAGACAACTCAAAGGAGATCTCTGCCTTGCATATAAGGTGATCTCTGACCCTGCTTTATTAGAAATGCTGCACATCCGCAAGTCAAATGGCACATGGGCTACTCGCGCTAAAGACCTAAACCTGGTATGTGACATCAATAAAACTTGCTGGAGGGACAGATTTATCTCCCAGAGGTTACCACACCTTTGGAATAGACTCTCACTTCATATCAAACAGAGCACCTCATTGACCCTCTTCAAAAACAATCTGGACAATTGGATGGGCAACCATAAATTCACCCTATGGGTTTTACCTTTGTCCCTTTTGGACAGGGGCAGTAGGTGCTGATTATTGTAACAAGGGTAAAATGTGTCTAGGCTTGTAAGGGCCCTCAGGCCATTAGCCTAGTAGCATCCTATGATCCTGTGATTCTATGAAAATATGGCAGAAAAATGACAGCATGAGATTCAAACCATTTATGGAACTTTGATTCACATGCAGCACAGGCTAGCATGATGTAGTTACAAATGTGCATGCATACAAAGCTTGCACTAACAACCTGGAGTGTGCAACATACCAGTGACCTGCTGCTGAATGTCTCTCTACTTTGTCACTGTCGAGCTTCTGCAAAACCAAACAATTTGTAAACAAAGGTTTTATTTAGCCTCATTAGCATACATAACATTCAAACTACTACCTATTAGCAAAGCTTACTGGTGATTTGCCAGTTTGGATTCCAAAACACACATTAATAAGAAATGAGAAGCAGACTTCAGCAGTTTGAATCACTTTCTGCCAGAACATAAGCAGCAAGTAAGTAGCAGGTAGGCCACATGGGGTACACAGATGTCTACGTCTTCATGTTAAGAGATTTACTACCAGTGTCTCTCTCTCTCTCACACACACACACACACACACACACACACACACACACACACACACACACACACACACACACACACACACACACACACACACACACATGCATCCACACGCACATCTGTGATATATCTCCCTTTTAAGTAATAACTGAATGGTTGTTAGTTTGTAATTAGTAGGTAATTTTACTTGTTCTACAGCATACACTTACGGCTGTATCCTTCTGCACTCATGCACCTGTTCACATACAAATGTAGCAGAGGATTGAAACACACTGACACAAGTTAACCATCATCTTGGCAGTATGGAAAAAATGTCCTAATGCCAGCCTGCTGTGCACTTTCACATGCTTTTCCAATCTGTGTTATCTTGTCTACCCATAATGGCATGTGCAGCTGAGGCTGGAAAAGTTCAGTCTGGCAGAGAATGAGTTCTTACCAGAGACAGTCATGTTGCATGGAAGATATCAGTTTTAGAGAAGGGATGCCCACCAGGCTCTACATGACCATAAGCAGGAAACAGTAGTGCCTACCCCCCCCCACACACACACACACAAAATGCTCCATATCGTAAGTCTAACTCCTCATGCATTACCCGCTCGAAAGGCCTGAACCTAATATGAGACATCAACAAAACCTGCTGGAGAGACAGGTTTGTCTTCCAGAGGCTGCCCCATCTCTGGAATAGGCTTCCCATACATGTCAAACAGAATACCTCACTGACCCTCTTCAAGCGCAACCTTGATAAGTGGTTGGGAAACCGCACCTTTGTCCAAGGGGTTCCAACTGTGTCCATCATTGAGAGGGGCAACAGGTGCTGACTGAGGCTTCTTTCTGGAGATAAACTCTTGGCTTGGCTTGTAAGGGCCCCAGGGCCATTAGCCTAGTAACCTTCTATGATCCTATGATGTCAGTGTTATGAATAAGAGAAATCACAGCACACACAAATGATGGGAACATGCAAATGACATAATATGAAGGGCTTCAAAGAAAGCATTTAGGATAGTGACAGAAAGCATGGTGATAGAATGTGATCCTTCTCCAAGCTCCACACTCAGTTTGGAATAATTGTTTTAGACATTAATGTTTGGAGATGCAGATGGGAGATGCATCGTACCTAGAGGTGTCACCGTAGGTTCTGGGTTGACCAGATGACACATATCTCTCATGAACCATAGCTAGAATTGTACCCAGACTGTGAGAGGCATATTCCACTTGTGAATATCTTTACTCAGTGGTGGTCGCATTAATCACTGATTCTGTTTTTTTTTTTTTCTTTAATAAGTACATAAGGTATACATACCTAAGGAAACACTGACATAGATAAGTGTGTCATATTTGGCTGTGGGAATTCAGCTGTCAGTAGCATGCACACTATGGGGAACTGGACTTAGGGATGACCAATATCACACAATATTTTTATCCATTTGTATCCACACAGCATACCACAGATACCATTGCACCTGAAAAGGCTGGGCCAGTGCAACAGGCTAAGGCCAGTCTTCTGCCAGGATCAGATGGTGAAGACAACAAGAACAATGAGTCACAGTCTCAGGACTCATTGACACAGTCCATCTCACTCCTAGACGGGCATATTCCTGCTAACTAGGATGACACTGTTGCCTCCCCCACACTCACCCAGCAAACTGTACAATGTAATGTGCTGCCTTCCCAGTCTAGGGGCCACTACCCTTTCACTGATGTCACTGCACTTGCTGGTGATGGCTCAGCAGGAACAGATGAATGCACTGCATCTGACACGCAGATACCCACTGCATTTAGCTGAGCACGCAGCTGACCCCGAAATATGTGTGATTCTCAGCCTCAGTCAACAGATATATAATAAACTGGACAAAGTCCACAGAGACACATTCACAAATGAAGATTATTGCAATTGTGCATCACCTTTGGGAGATATTGGAGGCCAGGGACAGTGCCATAACTGGCTTTGCATGATCACTGTCACAGTCACAGTTACCTCCATAAGTGCTGCCATTAATGCCATGCACCCCAGTGTTGTCCATAGCTACAGATGCATGCATACCTGGGATGGACAAATTCAGTGGCCATTGCAAGGCACAGAGTTCAGACCTGTTGCAGTTGTGATTCTGCTGTATCGCACCACTTGTGGGATTGTCCACACTGTAGGAATGCTCAGGGAGGGCTGTCTGTTGTATGACCACCATACAGATCCTGTTGCACCAGTTCTGTGATATTCGTGTCCCAATGGGCATCTAGGCATGCACTGCCTTCTTGGTGCCTGGACCATGCTGTACTGTTCCATAATGTCACTCTCGCAACTTCTCATCATTGGTGTCCCTCCCTGAATAGTCTCACCCACATTACTGATGAGATCATATCTGAAGCAGATACCACACCCTCTCCCATGATGCCTATCTCCACCTCAATGGACCTGTGGCCCACTACCCTCTGTTTGTGTAGATTCTTATGTATCTATGTGCCTTAGACACCTGTGCAGGTGATGCTGTCTGTGACCCCCCCACAACCCTATTTCTCCTTAGTGTCTGTGGAGATGCCTGACATGCACTGTGACTTGATCATGCATTGCCTAACATATCCATTATATAACAGTGCATGCATAATTTTGTTCTGTGTGATACCATGGTGCTGCTGTGTATATGTCAAGGCACACAGAGGTGGACAAGACATTGTCTCAGTTCCTGGACTGCCTTATACTGTACATGACTCCATCTGCTGCAGGTTATCTGATGCCATCAGTGTCACTGCTGATGTACACCAGGCTGAACACTAGCTGTACTTCAAGTCTGGTTTGAACATGGATAATACCATACTGCTATTCATCCTTGCCTTGCAGGTTCCATTCAGTAATTATCAGCCAGGGTGTCAAGAGTATAATGCATCACCTGTAACGTTAGGGATGGGGATGAGATTGGAAGGTCAGTGTTGTGTATGTGATTATGGATGTAGGTGCACCATTGTGCCTACACTCACCTACTCCGGTGGCCCTGTGGAATGTCTCCATCTGGGAAGAAGTGATAACGATGACTTGTGTGCCTTATGTGTGTATTATGGACAGTGGCTGTGTGCTGTGCAGATACATAGGTTATTAGCCCCTGTGCTTCAAACATTACCTGGCAGTTGATGGAATGATAACTCTTTCTATTGATGTCATGCTGTCCGTGGATACTGTGTGGACATTGCCACATGGGTGCAACCTGTGGCTGCCAACACTTTGAGAAAGCAGGTACTATCACTGTCGCCAAACATAGTGGTTGCCCTCTTCTGTTGTGTTGAGAAAACCAATATGCTCAACTACATGTGGAAACATTATATCAAGGAGTGTCTTGAATATTCTACAGACTGATGCCTGTAGCATACCCCAGGTATCTTCAGTTTGACTTTGAAAGGTACCTATAGTTAGTTTGGTTAGTGTTACACATACTGTAGTATCCACAGGAATAGAAATTCTGCTCATTCCATAAGTTTTAATCCATGGACCATAAATGCCAACCAACACATATATAGTGTGTCTGCTAATGCACTGCTAGTCTCACACCTATTGATGGTCCTGCTGGTGGGAGGTAATCCTCTGATGGTACTGTTTTCTACTGTACAAACAACCATATTGCAGAACAAGGAGACCACCACTTAAGCTTAGTAAATGCTGAGAATCACAAGTCACTACTGCTGCCAATGTATCTGCTTACAGTGCCACACTTATTTGGCCTACTGTTGGTCTTTGTAATCAGATGCAACAGTTCCATTTCACACCTGATGACTAACTAATGGCTTGCTGTCCTCTATCCTAATTTGCTTCTAAATTATACAGTTATTTGCATAACCATGTCTCTGTGCATTTTGGGCAGTTGTCTGATAGAACAATGTGATTGTGTTAATCACTACCTTGTTGTGCATTCTGTTTTTTTTTTTGCTGCAAGAATGCACTGCAAAAGTTACTAATTGTCTATGAATACTGACCCCTTCCCACTCCCTCGTATGTTTTCATGATTCAAGGAGAGATGGGTATGATAAAGAGAGACAGCATTACTGTGATACTACTGCTTTGCTTTTCTGTTAAAGAACTACACTTAGCAGCAAATCATAATAAAATATTAAGATTTAGCAAACACATTCTGATTGGCCCAGAACATAAGGTATTCTTAGGAATAATGGCACAGGCTAGAATCCAAAAGTGGTAAAAAATAATCCTGATGGGGACAATTATTCCTCCACCCCAAATGCCTCTAGGCAGCATTTTAATCCTTTTATCTGTAAAATGGAGTTGCTTTAAGGCAGTCTCAGTTACAAAAGGAGTAAAGCTCTAAGCTTTTCATGTTACTTAAAGCAAGCTGCTTGTGCTCTTAAAAGCTAAGTAGCACCAGGGTGTATAAAAAGATATGTAAATTAAGCAAAGCAAACTCTCCTGTTTGATATTCCCCATTTCTTGCAGTAATTGTAAAATTAAAAGCTGTGCTAGGTTCTCTTCCTGCCTAGTACAAAGGCAATTAAATGTAAATCATACAAAAGTCAGATACATTAGAGAGAATTAAGTTATAATTTGGGTCTTTGTTTCCAGAAGACAATTTGAAAAAAAATGTATAGCAAAGAAATGGAGGGCTACAATCTAAAATCCATTAATTAAGAATCAGACATTTTAAAATAGAAACCTGTTCAACACATTGCAACTATGCCCGTCTTTATGCAGTTTATTTCATTGCATGTCATCCTTATCAAAACAGTACAATAATATTTAATCATAATTCAGTAATGCAATGAGTCGGTTTATGGACTAGGAAAAAAGTTGCTATTAGTAAACAAATACTAAAAACATGCAAAGCCCTTTTAGATGTCAAGAGAGCAAACTAGAGCACAATGTGAGCAGGTATGGATGCTGACTTTAATAATACCTTTGTTAGACTCACATGCTTTCCTTATACTGTCCATAGCAACAAGGATATAGTAGCATATTATTTAGTGTGTTACAGATTATTTGATTTTAATAAGATATTTTAATAACTATGAATACTAAGAAAATATTTCGGTTGTAATGGCCTTTTTTTTGCAATAAATTGTTATAAACTGGCTCTTATTAATAAAGGGCAACTTTGTAAATCACCTGATAATCCCTGTGATCCTCCAAAATAAGGTGGAGGCATTAAAAGTACTTGAATTACAGTGTGGCATCAGTCATTCTCACACACACACACACACACACACACACACACACACACACACACACACACACACACACACACACACACACACTGGTAAACCTTTTCATCAGGCTTCTCAAACTTGTATAAACTCAAATTATTCCTTATTTGATGTTTTTCTGTCTTCCTTTCCATTCAAAGTAACCATTGACATGGATTTTCTTGTATTTTTCTTCAAAACACAATTTTTTTCTGCAACTTAAGTATTTTGTTTTAATCCCATATGAGTGTGATCTGTAAAGTTGCTTCTTAGTTAAAAAGGGTTATCTTGGTATTCATAAAATAGAGAGATGTTGACGGACTTATATCTGATTAGGAGCTTGTAAGGAGTAAATCCAACAATGAAGATTTAATGTAAGCATGCTATAATGTTTAAGATGGACAAGGGGGTTCTTTGACAAAATTTACTGTATGTAAGGTGTATGTAAGCTGCATTTTGTATGCACTCTAGAATGTGACTCTGCCAGGCTCATCATATTCATGACAGACCATGACATCTGCTAAGCTTGGGAAAATAATCATACTCATTTATATACAGCACACAGAGTGTGGTCAGATGAGGAATGCAGCTATGATTTGAAGGACACCCATTGTGTTAACCTGTGCACTCAGCAGGATATATTAGAAATGGAATTATCATGTCTGTGGGGGAGATGTTTTATATTTGCAGAGGTGAGTGTTAAAATATAAGTACTGTGTGTGTGTTTGATTGTGTCAGCTGAGGTGAGATGTAAACATCAGGGGATCTTTTATATCTGCCTAACATGAGATACAATACTCACTGTGTGTGTGTGTGTGTGTGTGTGTGTGTGTGTGTGTGTGTGTGTGTGTGCGCGCACACATGCGCATGTGTGTATGTGTGTGTCTGTTGTATGCATCTGTAAATGTGAGCATCCTGTATGAAGCAAGAGCTACACCACTGTGGGATACCTGTACACAGGAATGGGCTATCCACTTCGTAAATGTTTGACCATCAGTGCAGGTCTGTACCTTACATCTCATTATGATCTGGTTCTTTGCGTGTGCTTGTGCTATCAATGTGCTAATCGGACCTTCAGCTATACTGATTTTGGAGTAATGTTACTATTTTCAGGCCGGATTTATCCTTGCACAGGATGTACACATTTTTTGGAGGTATCTGTGTTCAGGCTTAATTTATCTCTGTGTGGACATTTTTCAATTCCTGTATGTCTAGCTAATCGCTATATATTAAAAAGCAGAAAAAAATCATAAAATGTTAGTAGAAGTAACTTAAAAACATCCTAAATCCAAAAATTAAAACTTATTTTGAAATATTATTAATATTATACAGAATTATTAACTCTATTAGGTAATCAAAATTAATCCAAGCAGGGTAGACAGTCTGTTTCCAGTTGAAAATCCTTTATTAATCTCACAGATAAGCGATTTAAAGAAAACAAAAAATAAACAGAATGATAGTTTCATCCCAAACTTTCTGATTAATATACCTGCTATCAGGTATGGGAGTGGTTTATTGTGTTGTAAAACAAAGTGTATTGGTATACATGTTAATAAGTTTAAATCCCTTCCCTCATCCTTATCAGTATGACTAGCCAAACACCTTGTGTGCACTAGCCAGACACATTTCTATGCATAGAAGACACACAGGTTTAAAGTTCCAGATACTGGATCGCATACACGAGTGATCTTGAAGGTGATATCCTGAATGTACTGGAAAAACGTGAACTCATGGCAATTAAAGTTGAACTCTTTCAGAAAGCCTGGGCTGAATTATTACTGTTCACTTAAAAGTGTACTGGAACTTAAAAAATTGCCACATTGTTTACAGGACTATATTTTATATTTCCACTATCCTTATTTAAGTATTGATTTTAGTGTTATTCTATATGAAGTCTTCACTACTTTTATAAGGACACTATTTTGTACTGTCCCACACTGGCCAGCAATAAGTTGATGTACTTTTCCTGGTTTAACTTACTCATAAAATGTATATATATATATATATATATATATATATATATATATATGTACACACACACACACACACACACACACACACACACACATATATATATATATATATATATATATATATATATATATATAAGGTTGTAGTCTTGTTTTCATTTTGGCTTACTGTTTTACTATACATATTGGTTAGTTTTAGTAAGATTTTTTTGTAGATATATATTTTTAGGGTTCTTGTACACAGACCTGAAGAAGTCTAGAAAGACAAAAGCAATCTTTGTTAACAATAATTTATGGAAATGGATTATGTTTTGGAGAATGTATTTTTCTGGATGCCAAAATATAATTTTTTTTTGATTACCAAAATGGCCTAATGTTTAAATATTTCCAGCCATATATTATAATGTCTTTGATAAATTCACAGACTTTGTTTAATAACAATCTGTTTAATAAGTATCACATCATTATTAATTTTATTTAAAGTGCATAAGGTTTAAATTATCAGGACATATAGTAAGTAGGGCAGTACCAGCTTGAATATCACACTGATAAGGATGGGGGAAGGGATTTGAACTTCTTAACATGTATACCAATATTTATTTATTTATTTATTTGCAGTTTGTTTACCATGATAGTCCATTGGGCTACAAGGAGACCATTTTCAATGGAGTCCCGGGGAGAAAAGCTCCGGAGAAATACAAATACATAGTACAGAAACAGCCAAAATCCATAATATACATTTCAATTAAATGTTAAATACATATTTCGGATAGTACAAATCCATATCACACAATTCAAATAAATGTTACATAAAACAGAAATAAAAAAAAGAGATTTTCATTAGCAAAACTACATCAGGCTAATTCAATAAATAGTATTTTTTAAGGCAATTACAATGAGGTAATTTTTTTTAATTGTTGGTTGAATATATTCCAAGGGATGTAGAACTTTAGGAGGTAGTGACAGGCAACAAATAAGTTTGGTAAGTTAGGAAGAAAGTGTGGTCAGAATTAGGTTGGATGAGAGCGAGAGCATTTCCATTGCGAAGTAAGGTGTGAGTGCAGTGAGGTTTTAAACAAGGAGAGACTGCTGGTGGTGCGGATGGGAGAAGGGAGAGAGTTTCAGAGGCATACAAGAGAGAAGGACATCAAGTGATTCCCAGCAGAACATGTTGGTTTTATGCAGTTTAATTAGGTTTTGGGAACTGGATCTTAAGAGTCTATCTGGCTTATGCATTTCAAAGGTATTTGCTAGGGAGAGGCTGAGAGATGGGTTATGAATGAGTTTGTGTGCTTGGATGAGCTGGGTATATGTGAAGACGTTTGGTAATTCTAGCCAACTTAGTTGGTGAAGTGAATTACAGTGGTGGAAAGAGGCTCTATGACCTGCTGCAAATTTGGGCAGTTTGTTATAACAAGATGAGAGTTTTGTTTTGAGGGAAAATTGTAGGCTGTTTAGGATAGATGCACCATATAAAAGGGATGGGATGAGGTATGTATTAGCTAATGTAATCCTGGTGATGGGAGAGAGAAAGTGACTGTGGCGGTAAAGCATACCTAATTTTTTTATGTTTTTTTTTTTTATATTTGCTTGTAGATGCTTGTCAAATATTAGTTGATCGTCGATGATAATTCCTAGGAATTTTGTGTCAGAGACTAGTTCTAGGGGCTATTATTTTTGCTGGTAATTATGAAGGATTATTTGTCTAGGGAAGAGGTTTTGGATGCATTGAATAACATAAGTTTTGTTTTGGTTGCATTAAGGGCTAGAAAGATGGTTGTCTAGCATCCACTGTTCGGTGGATGAAAAGGTGGCTTGTGTTAGATTATTAAGAGTTGTGATGGAAGGGGAGGATTAGATTATAATAGAATCATTGGCATATTGGATGAGACTTGTGTTTGGAATGGCTTGGAAGAAATCATTTATGAATATGTTGAATAATAGGGGGCCTAGAATGGAACCTTGGGGGGGGGGCTGTGGATGTATTAAGGAAGGGTGAGGTAGCTTTTTTCCATTTAACTGCTTGTTGCCTGTTTGTCTGTTTGTGAGATATATATATATATATATATATATATATATATATATATATATATATATATATATACTTTGTTTTACAACAAAATAAACCACTCCCATACCTGATAACAGGTATATTAGTCAGAAAGTTTGGGATGAAACTATCATTCTGTTTATTTTTTGTTTTATTTGGATCACTTGTCTATGTGTTTAATAGAGGATTTTCGACTGGAAAGAGACAGTCTACCCTGCTTGGATGAATTCTGAATACCTAATAGAGTTAATAACTCTGTATAATATTAATACTATATCAGAATAAGTTTTTATTTTTTAATTTAGGACATTTTTAAGTTTGCTACTTCTATTATAATTTTTCAGATTTTTTTCTGCTTTTTAATATATAGTGGTTAGCTGGACATACATAAATTGAAAAACTTCCACGTGAAGATAAAACAAAGGCAATAAACTATGTACCTGCATACAGATTGGTTCAGCAATACCACTATTTATGAATACATAATAAATGAAGTACTTTGGAGTATGCATTAAAAAGGATTCCAATATGGCAGCAAAGGATATGTGTGAAGAGACTAAACAAAAGAAAATACAAAAACTGAGAAATTGGAAGTTCTGTTTTATGCATATAGAGAGCAAGATACAACCAGTGGAAATGTTTTAGTCCTTTTAGTTTTATATGCAGATCAGACACATTTTTATCAACCAAAAGAGAAATTGTAGATAGCAATTAATAGAGCTGAATGATTTTATTTGGGAGGGGAAGAGGGCAAGAGTCAGGTGGGATATGGTGAGCCTTCTAACAGAACAAGATGGTTTGGGATTACCTGATTTGAAGGGGTATTTCAGAGCTACACAGTTAAGGCTCTTATACATAACACAAGAAGAAATCTATAATTCAAAATGGAGAGGAATGATGATGAAACAGGGGAAGCTCAAGAAATAAGAAGAGGCTGGGATTTTGGATGCAGATTCTTAAGGAGAATAACAATAATCATACAGAATGTTATAAAATTGCAGAACGTATTCTAAGAACTAAGACAACGCAGGAGTGGAGAATGGAGATGCTGCCAATAGGGATGACTGCAATTAAGCGTACAGAGAATAGGCAAGAAAGTGTTGGAATTTACTGGAGAAAACTGGCAAAGGAACCAAGGTATTGGAAGCAAATGATTATAGAGGGGAAGGTAATAGAAATGGGAAGAGGCCAAGTATTCATTTGGACTGCAAGCTAGAAACTGCCTTCCCTATCAAGGATTGATATCAGAGCTTAGACAAAGAGAAAGGAATAAGTTGATCTTAAGTGAAAGACCATCACTGGTAGAGATTTTAGTAGAATCTAGATCAGAAGTTGTTGTTAAAAAATAAATAATTAGTAGGACATAAAATATTTTACAATAACTATAGGAATCAGTCAGACTGGATAAACAGTTGACAAAGAAACAGTGGGAAGACGTATGTACCTGACTTACAACTATGCAACAAAATCTAGACGATTAGGATCTTTACTTGGAAGTATTTACATAGGTATTTTTATACCCCAAGAGATTGCAAATGTTGGAAGTGTGATGGGGAAGAAAGAGGTTATTGCGAACATATTTGTACTGAGACTGCAGACTTTAAATATTACAGTTAAGCATGGCATTAAGGAGAGAACAATTCCTAAAGCAGAGGGTTAGAAGGACACCACAGGTGCTGAGAAAGAAGTCTGTTAACAGGAAGTTCTGATGAAGTTCTTTTACAGAAGAAAAGCATTTAACTGAAGTTGAATAAAGTTTTACTGTTTAACGATTAGTGTGTCACTTTTGAAGTTGATACCTCATTGTTTCATGAATTTTTATTGCTTTTTCCAGGTTTCAAACATTAAAAATTCCATGCAGACTACTCTGTCAGTAATATTGGGTGAGCAAACTATTGTAACTAAGGAAATTATTTTTTGAGCTGTGATACAGAATCAAAATTACTTAGACATAGTAAGGCCTTGATGAGTTTAATTCTGATGGCTGCAGAAAAAGCTATTACTAGAACATGAAAAGCAAGTCTAAACCAACTGTACTAGAAGTAGTGGATATGTTGTGTCTTTCGGCTTTTCCCGGTTAGGGGTCGCCACAGCGGAACTCCGGTCCGCTAATGATTGGTAGTTGATTTTTACGTGCCGAGTTACCAGACAACCTTCAACGAAGGTATGCCCATTCACGCATGTCTCCATGCAGAAGACGCTCTAGCTGAGAATCGAACCGTACAGCATCTTACTGTGAGGCGACAACGCTACATAAAAGAACTGGAAGTGGGATCTTTAGAAAAGGGTAGGAGCAAATTACATAGAAAAATGGGAATTGTGAGATCAACACAAACAGAATAAATGTTTTGATGAAGGAATGAGGTTTAAGTGAAGGCAGGAATTGAATAAGATATGTAATGTTTGTCTGACAATGACTGTATAGAAGATTACATGAGACGTATGTTTGCAAATAAAAATATGTCAATATGGTTTGTTTTCATTTATATAAATGTATGATTGCAAATGTCATAAGTGATAATTCAGTAAAGTATTTCTTGTTTAAAAAATGCTCATGGGCTAGCCCAGACCTGGAGTGCTTTAAAACTAAGGTAGACAGTTTAATGGGGAACGAGAAATGTAATCTATGGATTGCTATGGACAACTGTATCCCTGCTTGTAGAATGCACATTTGCTCTTGATTTTTATAAACTTTTGATTATGTCTTGTCTTTTTTTCTTTCTTACTCTAAATTTTTAAAACTGATTTCGTACTATAGTATGTGTACTTGTTGAACAAGCCTTTCTTGTTCTTTCATTATCATTTCTTCCATCCAGCTAACATCAACATTTTTAATACTGCATGCAACTGTAAAATGTGCTTATGTTTGCACATGTTTTTTCATATTATGTGGACCTGTCATATGAAAGTTACTACAGGTCTTGCATTTATCTGATGAATGTGTATACTATATCTTCTTTGTAATAATTTTGTCCTATCAATATATAGTACCTTCACAATATCTTAATCTACTTCAATATATCCCCTCTTCAAATATGTTTTCTTTACTGAGATGACTTTTTTCCAAAGATTCCTTAGTTGAGCATATTGTTTTCATCCTCCTGAACTGTGACCCTGGAATATTGCATATTAGCTTCTATGGAATAGTAAAGAGATGTATTTAATTTCCTTCCAAGACATATTTGTTTCTAAAACCACTCTTTTTGTTGTCAGTGAAAATGTCTAAATTGAGTATGCCATTTTTATTTATCACTGCTTTGATTGATAAGTTACTGTAACAGTAGATACCTAGGGATTCTGCCCAGCTGCTTTTCTCTGGTTTCCATATAGTTAGCACAACATCTTAATAAAGACAATAGAAAACTGAAACATCTAGATACCTGTATACTTGTTTTTCTCTCTGCTGTAAATGAAAAAGATTTACTACCATCCATCAATAAATCTGTGTATGATGAGTAACTGTTGCACCAATATGTTCACTCCAAATTTGATGTACTAAGATATTATAAGCTTTGAAGACTTATTTTTTACCAAGCTTTGTTTTTAATCATCTAGAATAAAAGCATTTTCTTTTCCATTATGAATTTCTCTCGGATCCAGTCAAAATATTTTTGCTTTTAAACCAGTCTTGTGAAATTGACTTTTGACATATAGATAGTTTTAACATCCATTATGACTGTCAACAAACCTTGTTCAGATTGTATTTCCACTGTTATTTTCAGGACACAGGTTGTATC